>NC_056734.1:141779308-141844308 GCF_019279795.1 Protopterus annectens | reverse complement strand
CCTACCGAGTCACAATGCTGGAAGGAAAATTAGACACACATCATTTTTACACTAAATATAATAAAATTGTATGTCATTCTATATTTAAAACACACACACACACACACACACACACACACACATATATATATATATATATATATATATTTATGCACAGAACTGGTGTGTATATGTATGTTTATGTTCACATGTGTGCATGTATGTCTTTACTATGTCTGCATGTATTCAGCACAAGACTGCCTGCATTTCTGGTGATATTCCTTAGTTTTAAAATTACAGTTATTATCCTTGTATTGTTCCATACACGCTTATTCCTGCTTAATGTTCTATGTTTCCAAACCTGAAATATTAAATTCAAGTCAAAGCTGATTGTTTTTTTGGATAGCTTTGCCATGGCAACCAAATACTAGAGCTTGAATTATCCCAAGTCCAATTGATACTACCAAGCAGGACAAGCTTTTGCTACTGAATCAATGTATGTATTGCATTCACTGAAAAGCAGTTACAAGCAACAATCTCTTTCACAAGGAGCTTGTGAGGTCTAGGATGAGTTTGTGACAAGCATCAGAACTTCACAGTAGTGGTTTGTGTCTGCTGAAAACCATCAAGTTGCCAGAACAGTAATGAGAAGGAAAGATTACATAATGAACACTTCCCCTGCCACTTACCACTGAGTCTGCCTTCCTGTTTTGCAAATGTCGTCTCTGGCACATGTGACTTGCAGTTTTCCCACACTACAGCTTGCCAGCAGCCTGATGTAGGAAACAGGCCCTCACGAGATCTACTTCTGATTTTATTTTTTATTTTATCACTGGGTTGCCCAATTCCCCCAGCCAGTTCTGTGCTGACACTTCTAAGTGCCCGTTTCAGACTGCATATTAATGGTAGTAACAGTAATATTTATGATCGCAGGTACTTCTGCCATAATTGAATGCATACCACCACCCCCCCCCGGTATGCTATGGCTTTAGGTCCTTCTGCCATCATGGAGTGCATAAGTCCCCTCCAACATATTAACAGCAGCAAGATTCATGGTATTAGGTCCTTCTGCCATCACCGGGTGTTTAAGTCCCCACCAACATACCAACAGCAGTAAATAGTCTTTTCTGGCACACTTATGCAAGCATGACTCATGGTATTAAGTACCAGCAATGTTGGCTATCCTGAAGCATTATCAACACAGTGCAACTAGTAATTTTGAAGCAGCTTTCATCTGCCCATTTGTCTGCTGAGATGTCTGCGGCCTTGTATTTCCAGTTTTTGGGGTAGTCTCCTCCATAGGATTCCATAGAATTGTCACCTTATCTGAAACTAACAGAGTCTGACTGTTGATAATGTTTCCATCAGACCCCATCATTTGCTGGTATATCTCCTTTAACAGAAGAGTTAAGTTGTTGAGTGACAAGGTAAATTCAGCCAAAGTGGCATGCAGTAATCCCTCAGCTTGACCAATGTCTTCTGATGACATAGTGGCAATACACAAACTCAAAAAGCCACAAACAAAAATGAACAAACTCATAAACAATAGTACCAGATGTAGGAGCCTTTGGAAACCACACTTTAATAATAACATTTAGCACTTTCGTGCAAATATCCAGACTTCTTCAGAAGAAAAAAAAAAAAACTATGTACACTAACATCATCTACCCCTATAAAATACTGAATAGTATAACATTCTATACTGAATAATATCACATCCTAGCTCCACAAAATAAATAAATAAATACTAAATTTATTAAAAAATACTAGTTTTGTTAATATATTACAAATATAAAACAGCTTTTAACAACAGGGCACTTGAAAGAGATATCACAACATTAAGCCCTGCTATTGTACTCACACATATATCAAATGTAGGAGCAAGTCAGAGATGGTCTCCCATGCTGCCATATCTGGTAATGTAATATCACAGGTTCTAATCACATTCTGTTCCACACAATACTCATTTGATCTGCATGCAGATGGATGCTATTTTTTCTGTAATACTTATACTACACTATACTATACTACACTACACTACACCGTACAATGCAGTGTAGCCACACTCTAGAATTATGTATTGCATTTTTAAATACCATTTCATATAGCCAAGACTATTTGAGCATCATAATCTGGTGGAGATCTGCTCTCCATACTGAAATGAAACAGAGCCTCTTTGTTTTGTCAAGCTTGCAGAGCAGCAGAGGAAATACCTATTTACCGGACCATAGAGGATGTTCTTCATGTTTCACTGTTGCAGTCATCACATTTGGGTTTTCCCTGCCAGGGTAGCCCTCACTTGGCCTGAATACCAGAGGCTTAGTATTTCTGCATCAGTTGACATTGCTCCAGGACTGATGTCAGGTCGTCAGTAATAAAAAATAAGGCAGCCAATGCCATTACATCAGTTTTTCTTGCCGAGGAGCCTGAAGCAGAAGCAGTTCCCACGAGTGCCGGTCGGCTGCTACCTGAGTTTTCGTTTTCCGAATTGAAGTTGAAGTTTTCTAAAGCTAAGTACCCCATTGGGGATTCTTTTTTCTTGCTCTAACCGATGTCAGACAAAGTTAACAATTGTCTCACCTGTGGAAAGCAAATACCACACCAAGACTTTCATTCTTACTGCGTCATTTGCTTCGGCCCAGACCACGACGTCCCCTGCTGTCGCTTTTGTGCTTTGTTCAATGCCAGAACTATATGTCGTCGGGCGCTTATTGTAGCTAGATATTTTCACTCTCAGTCCGTGAATTCTGATATGGCTTCAGTAAGCCATCCGACAGCAGATCTTCCGAAAAAAACGTAAGGATTAAGACAGAGACGGACGGCACAGGTCCAAACCTACCGACGATGCTTCCATTAAGCTAGTCGTCAGTTCTCCAGTCCTAGTGAGGCACTTTCGAAGCCCCTGATGCCCACTTTTGTGGATTCACAGGCCATTACTGAGACCCTTTCAGAGTCCGGTATGCCATGAGACTCTTCATCGACTAATGATCCTGTGGATGTCTTTACCTTGGATGGGTCCGGAGCTGCTGAGCAGGCACCGGCTTCCAAGGAAGTACTTCACACTACCGATTCTCAACACAGACAGACAACTTCTTTTGCATCTACCATTCTTTTGAAAACTACCGAGTTTCTAAGGCCCAGGGTATGAAGCACGCCTAAGAAACCGATGAACCAATCTCAGGCACCTGCTTCTTTGCCTCAGTCTCAAATGCTTAAAATGTCAGAAGGCCTTATAATGCCAATCAGGGGAAGCCAAGCTATCCCTTCCAAAAGAAAAAGAGATTTGTCCCCAGTAGTTTTATCTGAACAGGAGTCCGATGACTCTGAGGCATATGAATATGAAGACATGCAACCCCTCTCTGCTTATGAGGATTCTGATGCAGAGAAATCCATTCCTTCAGTCTCTCCACCCGTGGACTTTTCCTTGGGGAAACCCTACATACTTTAAGGGAGCATTTCTAATGGGAATATCAGGACTATCCTCAGTCTAAAAAGAGACTCAGAGAATTCTTAGATCTTCCACAGCACAGACCTCTGGCCATTCCTCCTGTCCTGGATGTTGTGGATGATGTTTTCATGGAATCTAGTTTGACACCTGACACCCTCCCTCCTGCTCCCAGGAAACCTGACAGATAGTATAGAGTTCCTGACTCTCACAAGTTTCTTTTCAAAAATCCTATTGCTGACCCTGAGGTTATTTCTCAAGGGCCTAAAGGAATTAAAGCAACTTCTGCTAAGAATCCCACCCCCTCAGATAGGGATTCCTGAGCATTAGACAGATGGGGTAAAAAAGTTTACACCTCTGCTACTCTTGCTATTAGAGCACTAAATTGTGAGTCTATGTTAAATATTCAAACATCCAAAATGTCGATGTTACATGGTCGAGACCAAATATTCGACATTTGGATGTTCGAATATAAAATAAAAAAAAAAAAAAAGAAAGAAAGAAAGAAAAACACACCTTAACACTGCAAGTAGGGGGGCAAGCCCCCGCCACCCCCCACACCCCCTTACTTAAATATACCAACTCCTTCACCGCACTTCAGTGCAGAAAAGGGAAATTCTCCCATTCTGCACCATACGGCGCCATTAAAAGTCAATCTTCGAACACTTAAAATTTCGAACATTTGGTCTTGACCATGTAACGTTCAACATTTTAAGCATTCGAAGAATTGACATAGACCCTAAATTGTCAGTTCCACATGCTAAAATTTCAGCAACATACCATGGAATTCCTCAAACAAAAAATATCATATTTTCCTTCTTGTGCAGAAAATAAAGAGTTACAAGAGTTAATACATTCTGCAAGCCAAGTAACTAAGCACACCTTACAATGTGGTTTTGACACCCTAGAAGCATCTTGCAGGTCAGCAGTCACTGGTTCTGTCCTTAGAAGGCATGCTTGGCTTAAGGAACAAACCTTGCCAGACCATGTCATATCCAAATTAATGGACGCACACTTGCACAAAGACAACTTATTTGGCACCAAGGCAGAGGAGGTCTTAAAAAAGATGAAAGAAAAGGCTAAATCTATGCAGACAGTTAAGGACTTCCTGGAGGTCCAGCCACCCAGGTTCAGTAGGCATTGCCCCTCCAAGCACTGGTCCTTTCCTGCCCCCTGCAGCTCAGCCCAGACCCCGGGGAAGCAGGCCCCCCAGACAGCAGCCCCAGGGAATACAGAGATCTAAGCAATGTAGTTCCTCCTCTTCAAAACCAGGGAGTACTAAGCCACCCCCTCATGGTAAGAACTCACAATGACTCTCCACTTCCACCCCCTCCCTTTGCCCACCTGCACTTGCCCCTAGGAGGAAAACTCTCCTTTCATGCAAGCACCTAGTCCATCATTACCAACGATCACTCGGTCCTCAACATAGTGTGCCAGGGATACAAATTTTATTTCCACACTCTACCAACCCCAAAAGGGTTCCCAGATCTTCCCCTAAACCAGTGGGCAGAGGCCAAAAAGCAAGTCCTTTCCCTGCTCTCTATGAGGAAAATAGAGCACGTTCCTGCAGAACAGATAGGCCAAGGTTTCTACTCTAGACTCTTCCTGGTACCCAGAAAAGAGGGCACCCAGCACCCCATCTTCACTTTATCCATTCTAAACACCTTTCTGGTGATACCAAAATTCAAAATGCTCACCCTCTGGCAACTACTACCTATGCTCTCTAAAAATGCTTGGTTAGCCACCCTAGACCTAAAAGAGGCATACCTACACATCTCAGTCAGGGAATCATGCAGGAAATATCTGTGTTTCAAGGCAGGATCACTGCACTTTCAGTTCTCTGCACTTTCCTTTGGCGTATCCACTGCTCCCAGAGTTTTCACAAAATGTCTGTCTCCCTCCATTGCTTTTTGCAGGCAAAGAAATATTCAAATTTACCCATACTTAGACGACTGCCTAATTCAGGCAGACAGTCAGGAAAAGCTGTTCAAGCACCTGGCCTTTATAAAGGACCTACTGACCTCCCTAGGGTATACTATCAATTAAATGAAATCCAAACTAGTACCCACCGAAAAAATTATATTCCTGGGATCAAGTCTGGACACAGCATCCCAGATGGCATTCCTTACACCAGAAAAGCAAACCTATCTGACAGCCTATTTCTCTCAACTAGCCACCAGACCCAGTTATCTGCAAGGAAAATCCTGCAAGCTCTGGGGTTCATGGCTTCTTGCATTCTACTCATTCCATATGTCAGACTGCATATGAGGAAACTACAATGGTACCTAAAAAGCCTTTGGTGTCAATACTCTCAAGACCTGGAAACTCTTATGCCAATGATACCTTGTTTAAGGAAAGTTTTTGGTGGGCAGCAGCATGCTACCACAACAAGGGAATACCCATCTCTCAATGCCATGCCACCCAGACCCTCACCACAGATGCATCAGACTATGCCTGGGGTGCACACCTGGACAGCAGGTGCATACAAGGCCAATGGAGCCCTCATCAAATACATCTGCACATCAACCAAAAAGAGATGTTAGCTGTCCAGCATGCACTGACAGTTTTCAGACCCCACCACTCCCCGGGGGCTCTACTGATCAAAACAGACAACACCACTGTGATGTGGTATATCAACAAGCAGGGAGGGACTCACTCATACCCTCTGTGCAGGCACACCATGACCCTTTGGCACACGGCCTCAGCCATGCAACTACACCTGTTAGCACAATTCCTGCCAGGCTCTCTAAACTTTCTGGCAGACAACTTAAGAAGAAATCTTTTGGACCCACATGAGTGGCAGCTAGACCAAAGAACCTTCATCCTTGTAACTCAGAAATGGGGCACCCCAAAGGTCGACCTCTTTGCATCCCACTCCAACCATCAGCTCAGCAAGTTCTGCACCAGGGAGCCTCACTGCAAGGCCTGGAAAGTGGATGCTCTATCCTTCCAGTGGGTCAACCTCTCGGTCTATGCATTTCCCCCACTACCACTCCTTGCAAGGATACTGCTCAAAATAAGTGAGGAAAAACCGAGGACAATCCTGATTGCTCCAGACTGGCCACACCAGCAATGGTACCCACTGCTGCACAGCCTGTCACCTCTGCCACCATGGCATTTCCCTCAGATCCTAACACTCCTGACCCAGAGGGAAGGAGAATTCATGCATCCCCAATTACAGACCCACATTCTGGCAGCCTGGTTTATTCCCTGACCACTGCACAAGCTGCCAATCTCAGCAAATAGGTTCTAGATGTTATACGTGAGGCGAGACACCCTAGCATTAGAAAGTCTTATGCTGACAAACGGAAAAGGTTTTGCACCTGGATCCAGGCTAAGGGAGCCGGGATGGCACAGCCCTCCCTACCTCTCATCCTGGATTACCTTGTTGACCTACCTCCAAGACCATAAAAAAAGTCCACAAAAACCTAGGAGCGTTATACAGAAATAAGCAACTTCTCACCAAAGCAGCAAAGATTTCAATAGCAAATTCCCACCTTATCTCCACCCTACTTTATGCCTCTCCAATACATACCAACCTAAGGCAATGCGATCTAAACAAGCTAAAGACCTGCTACAACAAAATCTCCAAATTCACCACAGGGGCATCTTACCATTGTCACCACTGTCTCTCACTTGCTGAACTGGGCTGGCTTGAACTCCCTCACCTCCTTCAATGGTATCAACTCTCACTCACCCACAAACTAGTAAACCATCCACTAAATGTCCCATCCCTCCAGAATCTACTCCAACATTATCGCACCACCAGACCACTAAGATCCAGCAACAAAAATCACTTGCAGATCACTAACGCCAATACCTCTGCTGGTGAAGCATTATTCTCTTGCACCATAGCCAAATTATGGAACTCCCTCCCACCCACAATTACCTCCCTACCATCATGCACCCACTTCAAAACTTTACTAAAAGTGCACCTAAAAACATGCTGGCTATGCCCTTGCAACTTCCACTCTAAAATCACCCACCACATCCAACCACTACCTTTCTTTCCACACCACTAACTACCTTGATTATAGCATGCTCATAAGCCTAGTACTTATTATAGAGCAGGAACTTCTTATTGTAACATTTGTTAATGTCTGTTATGTACTTCACAGATAAAGATTCTAGTTGTCTACTGATGTACTATGTTCTTCATCTGTAAATATGTTGTAAGTAATTGCTATGTTATATTGTTAATCGCTATGTAATCCAATGTAACTACTGTCTGTTTATTTTAACTGTGGAGCTTTTCTCCCCGGGCCTCCACTGAAAATGGACCTACGTCCAGTCGGACACTCCCGGTCAACAAATGTAAATAAATAAGTACTGCACAGGGGTCTATCCTATTCTTCTATTAAAATTCATGCCTCTGCTATCTCTGCTCATTTCAGCACAGAGCCACCTCTTTTCTCACACCGTGTCATCAAACAGTTCCAAAGAGGGGCTAACAACTTGAGGCCACCCAGAAGAGCACCTACCCCAGCTTGGGACCTAAACTTTGTGTTGGAAAAGCTCACCCTGCCCCCCTTTGAACCAGGAGCTTCAGCAGAGTTAAAGCTTCTCTCATGGAAGACAGCCTTGCTTCTGGCCATCACTTCAGCAAGAAGAGTAGCCAAGCTACAAGCACTAATGGCTGTAGAGCCCTTCATCATTTTCCATGCTGACAGGGTCTCCCTCAGGACTAACCCATCCTTCATGTCAAAAGTGGTGTCCAGTGTGGCTCTCAACCAATCCATTCATTTACCCACCTTTTTCCCTAACCCACAAAACAAGGTGGAAAGGATACTGCACTCTCTAGATGTGCACAGACAGCTCAGATTCTATCTAGACAGGACTAAATCATTTAGAAAGACTGATCAATTGTTAGTCAGCTTTGCTGCAGTAGCAGAGGGCAAAGCCATATCCAAACAAACCATTTCCAAATGGATAGCGCACTGCATCCATTTCTACTACAAGCAACACGGGAAACCTCCCCTTAAGGGGGTCAGGACACATTCTACCAGAGCAACCTCAACCTCTGCAGCTTTCCTCAGAGGGGTTCCCACCAGGGACATCCTGGATGCTGCAACATGGACATCAGTTCATACCTTCACCAAGCATTACCACCTGCCTATCTTCTCCAAATCCAGGGCAGGCTTTCCCACCGCAGTCTTGCAGGGCATCCTAGCCAGCCCCAAGTCTTCTTGACTGCCTCCATCCTTTTCTTCAGCTTTGGCAATCAACCCAAATGTGATGACTGCAACAGTGAAACACGAAGAACGTAATACAGTTGTGTACATTTACCATAAATGTAGATGTCTGAGTGTATTCACTGCTGCAGTCCTGATTTCCCTCCCTCCATCCCCCTTGTCTCTTTCTTTCTCTCTCTCTCTCTCTCTCTCTCTCTCTCTCTCTCTCTCTCTCTCTCTCTCTCCTTACAAGGAATTTTTGGTATTTACTTTCTACTGGGGTTGTTCTTCCACCATAACCTAGCTCCCTCTTGGGGGCTCCTGGCAGGGCAAGAAAAAGTGATGTAATGGTGTCAGCTGCCTTATTTTATACTACTGACGACCTTTCATCAGTCCTGGAGTGACGGCAACTGACGCAGAAATACTAAGCCTCTGGTATAAAGGCCAACTGAGGGCTACCCTGGCAGGGATATCTGAAATGTGATGACTGCAAAAGTGAATACACTTGAACATCTACATTTATGGTAAGTGTACACAACTGTACTTTCTTCACTGTATGTGATTTCTGAGAAGCTTTTTAATGTATATGAGGTCTGGAACCACTGGTTACTGACATTCCAAAGAACAGCAAAAAGCACAGGTAGAGATGGAAAGATTTCAACAAGATCCAGGCAGAGTTCTTGATGGCAGTCCACCAGCATCTGAAAGATCATTCTTCGGAGCCATTAGGTAAGTACAAGTATTTACAAACATGCATGACTATAATATCCAAATTGTACTAGGTATGTGTTTTTGCCAGCTGTTACAGCACAGTGCTACAATGAGTAGCATTGTCACCTCACTGCAAGAAGTCTGCAGTTCAGTTCTTATCTGATGTGCCTACTGTGTTGAGTCTACATGTCCTCCTTTTGTCTGCATTGGTTTTCTACTGGCACTCTGGTGTCCTCCCACATCCCAAGCATGTGCAGTAGATGGATTGGTGACTCTTAAATCACCTGTAAGAATGTCTGTAGTGTGTGTGTGTGTGTGTGTGTGTGTGTGTGTGTGTGTGTGTGTGTATGGTGTGCATGCACACATGTGTGTATGTGTGTATATGAAATGTAAGAAAGGTCTACCAATCTTCCTCCATTTCCTTATTTGCCTAGTAAACTCTGTCTGGGCATACCACTAGCTGTTCATGTGTACTATAAAAATCAATGCATCTTGACAGCAGTGGATGAATAATAACATACCCACATTATGAAGACAGCTAGTACTGTTAAGCATATCCAAGGTTCGGATAATTATTTTGACTTGGTCATTGTGCATATAGGAACCTATGACACTGGATGTTCCTCTCTTCCCATGATGCAGAGGGATGTGGCTGACCTTGTGGGTACCCTTACTCAGGCTGGTAATTGTTTTGCAGATAGCATGATCCTTCTTTCACTGAAGATGCCACCTAAGTATGCAGAAAAGATTATTGGCTTTATCATTTGGCTTAAATCATGGTATCATTCCAACGGGATTTTGTGCCTCTCTGCTTAAGAAGAAATGTGGGGTCCCCGACCTACTTTGCAAGGGATGGGATACACAACTCTTCAGAAGGGGTTAGGATACCGAACAGACTCTTTTCTTCTCCCCCCCCCCTGCCTTTTTCTAATCTTGACAGAAATCAGCAAGATCAGCATCCACACCCTAAATAAAAGCATAGAGATAGAGGCTGTAAAGGAAAACACAAAGATCAATGCACGTTAGGTTCAAGCAAGGCACCCTTTATTACTTGCAGCAAGGAGACAAAGCATGTAGGTACAAGGTTTGTCTGATTTTCCATAGTTCAGCCTACAGTTTTTATACAGTTTTCTACAAGTTCACAGAAAGATGCTATTATTAGATTTGCTGCTGACATGGTCAAATAATTGCTGTTTTGCAAAAACATGTTTTTTGAGAAAAACAACCTGGTCTTGAGTTAGTTTCAGCTTCCCTTAGTTTCTCATAATTCTTTCTTTAGTTCTGATATGATACATTCAAAGTACAGTCCTAGCCTCAATACACTTTCTGCTGACCATGCTGGATTTACAGGCATCCATTGTTCTCTCTTCAGAGCTTCTAGCAGCTGCATATTTTCACACAGAATAAGCAGAATAAATGTATTAACTCCTTTTAACCCTTAATACACTAAACCTGCATATTGCAGTTGTACATTTTAATACACTAAGCCTACATATTGCATTGCAGTTATACATTTTCCTAACATTTCCCCCCTTTTAATACTTTATTCAACTTTCAAAACAAGCATAAATAGTTTTTCTTCCCACTCAGGATTTGCAGTTAGAGAGTCATTCAGTTCAAGCTTGTGAAAGTATTTCTTCAGTTTTTAATCAGTACCTCTAACTCAACATTCTGATATAAAGTCTTTGAAATTGAAGCGTCTATGAAATTTTCAACTAGTCCTTTTATACAGGGGATGCAGCAGCATCCACACACCATCAGTAAGGCTTCCCTTACACAGATGGCAATCAGAATATTCATCAAGATGCTGCCCCAACCCCCGAACCATTTTTGGAAAAAGTCTGTTAATGGATTCGGTCCTGGTTTGGTCATGGCCGACACTTGCTGAATTATTTTGAGATGGCTGTCTATTTCATGTTTGTTGTCAGGAATAAACGAACAGTACTCCTCCTGGATTAAAGCACATAACCCTCCTTTCGCCACTAGGGTGAAGTCGAGAGCCATGCGATTTTGAAGCACCACTGTCTTCATGGCTGTGAGTTCATCAGTCACCAATTCTAGGGCAGAAAAAGTCGCATTACTCATTGTCTCAAGAAGTTTGGATAGTTTTCTCAGCTCCCAGATCGATTTCACTGCTCCGTATGCTGGTATTATGCCTGCCCAAGATATGACATCATCGCCCAGATCCATGTGTGACAGTCCTTTGTCACTCACATGGGCTAGATCATGGTGATATATCCAGGATGCATCAACTTGTCCCACTGGATTAGCGGGTTTCTTGATTTCTCGAACATTTCAAATTTTCCCCTGGGGTAGTGTCGATACATGTCGTATTGCTGAAATCAGATATGCCAGAAAACAGCTTCCAGATCAGTTGCCTGGTAGCCATTTATATGCTCTATCACCACACATGAAGTAGCAGTCAGGAATTGCAACTGAAATGTTGCCAATTTTATAGTTACCTGGCTTTTGTTGGGTCATAGCCCAGAACATTTTACTATACACGATTTGATTTTCATCAACCGTTTTTTTTCCTTTCATTAAAGTCATTGCTATTGCCAACCTGTAATTGCTGGCCTTCATTTGTCGTGGTGCAGGAATTCCCGGTACAGTGATGTATCACTGTCATATTACAGGTGCTATTTCCAACTTCTGTTTTTCCGTAGTTTTGAAAGCATACTGTTCCTCTTTTTGCCTTGGGTAAAAATAGGGTCACTCTTTTAATCGATGTCACATTCACTGCATCCTTCAGTAGTGCTTGCCAGGTTTGATTCATATTTAAGGGAATCTGTATTAAGGGTATTCCTCCCTGTGCAGTAGGAATAGCTGCACAGACCCAGCAATTAGAGATATTGAGGGTGTCTGTATAAGTGTGCTTAATAGCCTGATAAGTATTGAAATTTGGGTGCCACTTTGCATGTTTACTTTGTTCTACTTGTGTGGCTGAGAAGAGAAATGGCCACAATAAAAAGATTATTATTACTAATACAGTCAACAGGATGGTCATGCAATATTTCTGCAGAAATGGTTGTTCTACATTCCTGTTTTCTCCGGCTCTTTCAAACAGATGCATTTGGATCTTTCTTGCTTCCGTCATCTTCACCCAGGACACGTGATCTTACTCTCTGCCCTATAGGACCCCAGCACCGATGATTGCTTCACTGGGTTTGAGACGGATCAGTTCCTATTGATCTGACCCCCCTTTGTAGCCAGACTTTTGTGCTTAGGGTCCCAATGGAGAGGTAAGGTCTTTGTCCAGCTTGAAGTTCTTCACCAACTTGCAGTGCGTCAGATGTATCCACGAAGCTCGCTCTGCTATTTTGACTGCAGTAGGTGTTGAAAGAAGCACCTGGTAAGGATCTTCCCACTTTGGCGAAGCCCAATTCTTTCGCTTCACGATTTTAATCCACACCCAGTCTCCTGGCGTCACTGCCACTTCCGATGTTTTGGTTTGTTTTTGACCTGAAACAGAATTAAACTGTAACAGATGTTTAGAACTCAACAACTTTTTCATATATTCAGCTAACGTAAAATCAGCTTCCTGGTCTGATGACATGAGAGGTTTCCACTGGGGTGTGTAATAAGCCCTCCCATACAGCTTCTCAAAAGGAGTTAGTCCTTTTGCTGTAGGGATGGTTCTCATATTCAACAGTGCCAGGGGTAAACAGTACAGCCAGGTTTTCCCTGTCTCAGCTATCAATTTCCTCAGTTTGCTTTTCAGTATACCATTATGTCTTTCAACCAGCCCTGCAGACTGCGGATGATATGCACAATGATTTTTTAAAGAAATACCAAAAAACTTACTCAGCTGCTGTATGGTTTGATTTACAAAGTGCGTACCATTGTCACTATAGATTCTCTCCGGAATGCCGAACCTAGGAATAATTTCCTTGACAAGTACTTTTGCCACTGTAGCTGCATCTAGGTTTTTGGTTGGAAAGGCTTCCACCCATCTGGAAAACATATCTATAATGACAGGTCAATACTTCTTATTTTCACATTTGTTCAATTCTATGAAATCCATACAGATAGTGTGAAACGGATATGGTGGTGTGGGAAAACTCCTTTGCTTGGGCTTTATTGCCCCCTGTGCATGGTGTTTGTTACAAATCTGACACATTAAACAAAATTTTTTAGAATAGTTTGTAAATCCGCACGTTGTGAACACTTGGTTCACCAGCTGTATCATCCCCCCTGTTGAGACATGGCACTGCCCATGGCTCAACAATGCCGCATAGCGGAACAAATTAGAGGGTAGTATTGGTTTCCCTTCTTTAGAGATGTACAGCCCATTTTTGAGGACTGCTCCTCATTTTATCCATCGTTGTTTTTCAGCTTGCGTAGTAAGTGTCTGCATTGTTTTTAACATATCCAGATTCAAAATTTCAGAGGGTTGTAATTCCTCATTTTAAAGAAATACCTCTGTAGCTGCTTGTTTTGCAGCTGTATCAGCTCTTGCATTACCTTTTGAAATCCTATCTTGTTGCTTGGTGTGAGCTGCATATTTGCAAATGGCCACCTTCTGAGGTAACTGAATAGATTCTAAAAGATCTAAAATAAACTGCGCATGATTTATAGGTTTGCCAGTAGATGTTATCATTCTCGTTTTTCCACTGTTGTGCAAACACATGTACAGTGGAGAAAGCGTACTGGCTATCAGTAAAAATGTTTGCACATTTACCCTTTGCTAAAGTACATGCCCGTGTCAGGGCAATCAATTCTGCTGCCTGTGCAGATAAATGGTGCGGTAAAGATTTTGCTTCTATAACTTCAGTATCAGAGACTACTGCATATCCTAGTAGGTTCTGTCCTGCAGGGCCCCTTTTGCATGAGCCATCCACGTAGTATGTCACCTCAGCATTATCCAAGGGGACATCTGTGAGGTCTTTTCTAGGTAGTGTCTTTTGCTCAATTACCTGCAGGCAGCAGTGCGGTGTGCCATCTGCAGGGGTTGGTAGCAGAGTAGAAGGGTTCAAAGTCGTGCATCGTTCAGTTGTCATATGAGGTTGGCTCAATAATATAGTCATGCAGGAGAGATGCCTAGCAGGGGAAAGAAATGCCACCTTTTCTTGCAAAAAGATAATTGCGACTGCATGGGGTACCCTCAAAGTGAGGGGGTGAAACAAAACTACTGAAGCTGATGCCTGTACCGCCATTGCAGCTGCAAAAACTGCCTGGACACTGTGGGGCAGTGACGGTGCCACTGGGTCCAGCTGTGATGAATAGTAAGCAATGGGATGTTGCTTATCCCCATGTTGTTGTGTTAGTACTGATGTCATATAACCCTGCTTGCAATCTACAGTCTGGAAAAAACATTTATGATAATTTGGTAATCCCAGAACTACAGAGGATGCTATTAATTGTTTCAGTTTACAAAAAGCCGATTCTGCTTCCGATGTCCATTGTAACAAATCTTGCGCTGCCATGGGTGTCTTATATATAACGTCAATTAAGGGTGCAGATTCCAAGGCATAGTTTGGAATCCAGCTTCGACAAAAATTAGTCGTTCCCAAGAAGGACATCATTTCCTTCTTGGTGGTAGGCTTTGGTGCCTGCAAGATTGCCACTTTTCTGTCCTCATCTAATGTTCTACCTTCCTTGGATATCACATATCCTAGTACTTCACCTGTTTTTTCCAGAGCTGCAGTTTGTTTTTGTTTACTTTATGTCCCTCAGCAGCTAGAAATCGTAGAAGTGCTACTGCATCTTCCCTACAATCCTGCAGGGTGGGGACCGCTAACAAAATGTCATCAACATAAAGTAAAATCTGACTACCCTTCGGTGGATTAAACCTTGCCAAGTTACTTGACATTTCCTGTGAGAATATCGTAGAGCTCTCATAATATCCCTGTGGTAGTCGCGTATATGCGTATCTTTTTCCCTGAAATGTGAATGCAAACCAGTACTGGCTATCTGGGTGTATTGGTATTGAAAAGAATGCGTTACTAATATCCACCACAGAGAAATACTTTTGTTGAGGTTTTAAGTCATTTAATAGAGTGTGTGGATCTGGCACTATGGGTGCCCTTGGTAGTACTGCATCATACACAGCTTGCAAATCCTGGACCATACGCCATTCTCCATTGGCTTTTTTAACTGGAAATAAAGGTGTATTACATGAAGAATCAGGAGATTCCACTAGTACCCCTCCCTTAAGTAATGCTGCTATGATAGGTTTTATCTCTGCCTCTGCATCTTTCCTTAAGGGGTATTATCTTTTCTGTGGTCTAAATGCTGATTTCGGTGTGATATTAACTGGCTCTGCCGTACGGATAAGTCCTACATCTGACTTCCCCATTGACCAGAGAGTCTCTGGTACATCTCGCAAGGCGTTTTCTTCCTCCTTCAGTAGGAGTGTCCATCAGCTGTCTTCGAGAGAATGCAGGTGCACAGCTGGGTTGGTCTGTGTCACCCAATTCAATTTTTGTACTTGTATTCCCTGTCCTTACAGTTCCAGTTCTGTTTGTTTCTCCCATTTTGTGGCTTTCTCCCCTAGGTCTTCCCACTGTATATTTTTATTCTTTTTCAGGCTAACATGTGGTAATCGATTAGATTTATAAAGTGTTAAAAATTCCTGAGGCAGCGAATAGCTGACTACACTATTCCCTTCTGTGTCCCAGTACAGGTTACGCAGTGCCAATCTATTTGTATGATTCTTAAATAATTTTTATTCATATTCCTTATCGGGTCCTGGTGTATTACAAAAATATAGGGTACAATGTAACAGGTGTTGTTTATCAATGTCGAGGGAGGGAAACTTACTGATAGCTACATTCATCAGCTCCTTGGTCACAGTCCCTGGACCAGTTGTGACCAAGTCCTGACTATACCAATAAAATATTTCACCCCCCAATTGCACCGTAAAGGTGTCAGTTTGTCACTGTGCTTCCATTCCCTGAATGGTTGGGACTACTGCTATACCAAATAACTGCATGAGATCCCTGCCCAAGAGATTCACTGGGCACTTTGCAGAAACTACAGTCTTACTTTTCTGTGTCAATCCTGAAACAGGATCAATTATTGCAATATTGCGGGAGACGGGCTCCCGATATAGCTGCCCATTAGCTGCTTTGACTAATATGTAGTCGGATGATTCTGAGTTTTCTAGCAATTTGGAGGGGTGTATCAGGGTTCGTGATGCCCCTGAGTCACACAAAAATTTGACTTCCCTGCCTTCCACCGAAAGTATAACTTCTGGTTTAGTATCTGCTAAGTAGAGCTCCAAGCTCAATAAAGCCAAGTCTAGTACTTCATCTTCTACTTCACCATCATCAATTCCCTGTACTTCCTCTATTTCCCTTTTCACATTCTCATTTGTCCTTTCTGCACTAGCCCCTTCTAATGATTCCTGACTATCATATAGTCAGTCTTCACCTTCCTTGTCTTCCATAGTTGCTTTCTTATTTTTCTTGCAATCCCTTGCCAAATGTCCCTTTTTACCACATTTGAAACATTCACCCCTTTTCTTGCATCCTTCAAAGTCTTCTGATCGTTGATCAGACTGCCTACCTCCCTGTGCATTTTTCCTGCCCTTCTTTCCGGGGTGTACTACATAAACTTCCGCTCCGTCCTCTACAGAAAATACTTGAGCCTTCTTTTTCTTTTTGCTATTGAAATGCCTTTCAGCATGCCTAGCATATTCGAGTAGTGATTGTAGCCTGCCAGTTTGATGATCATCCATATGTTTTGTAATGAAACTGCTTATAGGTGCACTACTGCCTTTCAAAAATGCATTTTTCAACTGCTGTTCATATGGGGAATCTTGTTTTGGTCTTCGGGGATCTGCATCCCACAGTGGTTATTCAAACATTCCAGTAGCCTAGCGAAATATTAGTCAACTGTCTCACCCTCCTGTTGGATGCATTGATTAATGCACGTCCAGTCTGCCCTAGGTTTCCATTTTTCAGAGATGCGGTCTCTAAGTCCTTTTACTCTAGCGTCTAAATCTGCACTGCTATGAGGAAGGGGTTTTTGTTCAGCATCACGAGGATTCCAATTGCCACAAATCATGTACCAGTCTGGCCCTACAATTTGTCGAACTACCCTTTCTATTTCTTCCCCGTTTAAATGATAACTTAGCCTCATTCCTTGTAAATCGTCTGAGAATTTTCTAAAATTAATTTTCGGATGGGGAATCCCTTCTGTAGCTTTCTGGATATCTTCCGGAGTCCAGGGTCTGTATACTAAGATGGTTGAATCCTGATTATCCTGCCCAGCCCGAAGGTTTGGTACTTCTATGAGTGGACATATTTCCTCTTCTTCTACTCCCGCAGGTTGTGTGTCTTTAAATTTCTGCCATGACTCTCGATTACCTGCTTTTGTTCGGGACCTAGTTTCAATGGTATCCCTTATTTTAGCTAGTTTTACAGCGTCCCTATCCTCAGTGACCACAGGATATAGCGGAGGTGGATCTACTTGTCTACTCACTCCATATTCTGGTAAGGGAGGGGGAGGCGGAGGTGCTGTTGCTATTACTAGGTTGTTATCCTCCCTATCTAAAAATATTGTTTTTGAATCCTTGTTCTTTTGGTCCCTACGGTTTACTTCCTCCAGCCACCTGTGTGCCTGGGGAATTCCTAACTGTCATTGCTTTTTTACCTGACCTTTAGAATCAGTTTTAAGTTGTTTAATAAGTTTGATGAGTGAGGATTTTTCCAATTTTCTGTCAAATTCATATTTAATAACCCATTTTGAAAAGTATCTGACATTGCGCGCTGTGACTGCATATATTTTGCATCTTTTGTTAATGGTGGGACTCGGGGTATTTTTGCACAGTTATTACCCATTTTCCCTTACTTTTGATTGTTACGTAACTTCACCTTGATTCTCTAGTTTTAACGTGTACCACGGATTTTGTTATAGTCTCTTCAGAATGACTACCTAAAGTATACTTATTCTGTTTCTCCTGATCTATGACAAGACAGTACCTTTTTTATCCCTGACTGTAAGAAAAATGCAATCTGACAAAAAACAATACACATCTAGTCCCTGATCCTAAAACAGGAAAAAAGTAGATTCACCTTACCTGAGCCCACGTGATTGATCACCGATTCACAGAAAACCCGTCCTTCAGTCACAGATCAGAAAGTGGCTGGCCTCTTTTGACGACAATTCAGTCGGAGGACTTTACATATAAGAAGAACCAATTTGGTTTCATCCCCATATGGTTTCAGCCACCTGGCCTTCTGATCCGAGGTGAAGAGAGGGTTTCCGGTCTGAAGGACCAATCTGTAAAGGAAAACACAAAGATCAATGCACGTTAGGTTCAAGCAAGGCACCCTTTATTACTTGCAGCAAGGAGACAAAACATGTAGGTACAAGGTTTGTCTGATTTTCCATAGTTCAGCCTACAGTTTTTATACAGTTTTCTACAAGTTCACAGAAAGATGCTATTATTAGATTTGCTGCTGACATGGTCAAATAATTGCTGTCTTGCAAAAACATGTTTTTTGAGAAAAACAACCTGGCCTTGAGTTTGTTTCAGCTTCCCTTAGTTTCTCACAATTCTTTCTCTAGTTCTGATATGATACATTCAAGGTACAGTCCTGGCTTCAATACACTTTCTGCTGACCATGGTGGATTTACAGGCATCCATTGTTCCCTCTTCAGAGCTTCTAGCAGCTGCATATTTTCACACAGAATAAGCAGAATAAATGTATTAACTCTTTTTAACCCTTAATACACTAAACCTGCATATTGCAGTTGTACATTTTAATACACTAAGCCTACATATTGCATTGCAGTTATACATTTTCCTAACAGAGGCTTTCCTTGCTTTTGAGGGAATCAGGATATGTGCCATCACATGATTTAAAGACCTGCCCAGAATTCAAAAATCTGCTAAATTAATTCTACAATAGCCAGTAAGGAAACAGTCTCCAACACAGGTTTTTACTGATGGAGAGCTTTCGTTCTTTCATTTAACTAGAACTTCATCAGAGTAAAAAAAAATGTACAAATTAGAGTTTAAAAACAGTGTCATGTAATCACATGATTCAATTCAACCAATGATACTAACTCAGGATCTTACTAATTTTCTTAAAGAGACAGTGTATCTAACAATCGTTAAAAAGACACATATGTGTATTTAAAGTACAAAATGTAATCTGATGGTTTAATTTATGTTACCATCCACCTCAGACTTGAAAAACTTCAAATATGAAATATTAGTACTCCTGTAGTAGCATTAATGTCATCTCACAGCCTCGGTTCCAAAAGAAAACATTTAATGTTTTTGGATTTGTTGAGACTAAGTGTTTTGTCAGCACAAAGCCTTATTTGCCGACTAGCCTCACAAAATTCCAGTTGGATGTTGTAGTTGTCAACAAAATCATTCATGCTTTCTGAGTCAAGCACAAAAAACTGGAATTGTCTGCTTCCATTTGCCGTACTTGTATGTGGCAAAGGAATTCTGTGTGTCAGATGGTTCCTTACCCTCAATTTCCAGTAAGGATTTCACATTTTGACTTCTTTTGTAAGTGAGTGCAGGACTTCCACCTAAGATCTTGCATAATTCTACGTTTCACAAGATTACTTTCTAGTTCTTGAAAATGTCCCTGATCACAAACATATCAGTAGAAATTGGAAACCTTTGTGAATAAATAATTGCATAAAAGAAGTCTGCACCCCTACCATATGAAGAAAGAGGTAGTAAAGAGACAGTTCATCTGACTCAGTAGCCTCATCAGTAAGGAAACTGTGTACGATGAGGAAGTCAAATTTTTAAAAGCACTTTTCCTGCAGAAAGACTATGACATAAACTGGTTAATGAACATCATCATGGAAGTATACTTACTAAGATCGAATAAAGCGAGACCTATTCTGAGGAAACATCAGTCAACAGCAGATTTGGATAGGGGACAGCCAGTCACTACCCTTAATAATTTGGTAGAGAAGTACAGCAGAGCTTTCCTATTTCCAGTTTCTACTGATATGTTTGTGATCAGGGACATTTTCAAGGAGAACTGGAAAGTCATCTTGGGAAACATGAAATTATAAAGAAACACAAACCCCACAAAGGAGGACCACTCCAAGATGAATTGTTAATAATATTTAATAAAACTCCTGGTATCTCAGCATTTTGCCTTCTCAGAGCATTCCGAGGTACCAGAAGTGTTAAGCCTCCTTTGTGGGGTTTGTGTTTCTTTGGAATTTTTTGTTTGGGTGTTTATTGTAGTGAAACATGAAATTATGAAAGATCTTAGGTAGAAGTCCTGAGTTCACTTACAAAAAAAGTCAAAATGTGAAATCCTTACTGGAAATTGAGTGCAAGGAACCAAGTGACACACAGAATTCCTTTGGCATAAACAAGTGCAGCAAAGAAGTGGTAGGGGTGCTGACAAACCACCTGGTCTCAATTAATCCGTAAACCCTAAATGTTTTCTGCCATAAACAAACTCTACAACAGAAGAACGAAACTGTTGCAAAAAAAGAGTAAAATCCCATAATTGGAGGAACTCCCTAGTCAGCCTCAGTAAGAAGCTGAGATCCCTCATAAAATCCTCCAAAGCTAGTTACAAAAACAAAATCGCCACTTATTCTAACTCATTCACTCCAACAGAGCTCAGGAAGTTTGCAATGTAACTTCCAATGGGCGGCGCTTACACCTTTTGACAGAATCAGATTATGTCCTCACATTTCAAACAAATGTCCATGTCTCTGGAACCATAGAGGTTATGAAAGAAGTGTAAAAGGCAAACTCTTCAGCACAAACTATTTTTATAGTGGTAGTATTCTTTAGGTTCTAGGTCTTAAACTGAATTTTATACATCCCAGTAAACACAGTAACAATTACATTTGTAATATTTTGTAAACCACTTACAATATCTCAGTAGCCACTTAAGTTACACACATACTGTCAGCAGCATTGTATTCATGTAGCTGAGAGCTTTCCTATGAGGCTAAGGAGTTCTGTCTGTGTTATTTGGCTGCTGAGATATTTAGAAAAATGTGACAATTATATTTGTATAAGTTAATATCATAAAAACAACAGTTAATTATCTATTTACCTGCATTAGACAAAGGTCAAACATTAATACAGTTGAGTTTCCATTGTGTAAGGTTTAAGATGAAATCTTTTAAAACCTTGTACATAGCATGTTTTTGGAATTATTGATCAAATATGAACAAGCAATATTTGACAACTAGAGGCATCAGTAGGAGTTAACTGCAGATGCAACTGGAGGTGTCACTCGGATGTAATGAGCTAAAGACAACCAGAAAGTATTCTATAGCTATGTCAAGAATCTCAATGGCAACACTCAGATCTGCTCTAAGTTACAGCACAATGGCACTAAATATACAGAACCAACTGATATTGCCAACATCCTGACAGATAGGTTCAGTACTAACTTTACCCCCCTCTCACCCCCTAAAGGGCCCATCTCTATACCAGAAGAATGCAAAGTTCCTGTAATCATGGCTGCACAGGTAAAAAAAACACACTCTCCAAAGCCAAGAACACAGCATCCATGGGACCTGACAACATCCCAGGCTGCGTTCTACATGAACTACAGAATGAACTGGCACCCCACCTAAGTACCATGTTCAATCATAGCCTTATCTCAGGCTTTGTGCCCACTGAATCGTACACAGCGATGGTCATCCCACTCCACAAAGGGGGAGCCACCACGGACCCCGGGAACTACCGCCCCATTAGCCTGACGAGCCTGATCTGCAAGGCTATGGAACTTATGAACAATGACATTGGTAATCTCCAAACTCTGGACCCCACCCAGTTCGGGTTTGTAAAAGGCAGATCATGTCTCCTAAACCTGATAGACTTCTTTGAAGCGGTCAGCAAAGCCGTAGATGAGGGTAAGGTGGTTCACACAACCTATCTAGATCTCGCCAAGGCTTTCAACACCATCCCCCACTCTGGAATTATAGCTCACTAAACTAGGTATAAATCCCTGTCACAAGATGGGTTGCCAACTCGCTCACTGACAGAACCCACACTGTGAAAGTAGCAAACTCCAAATCCGACTTCAGACCAGTGACAAGTGGAGTACCACAGGGATCAGTCCTGGGTCCTCTCCTATTTGGTATCTACTTCTCTGAAGTACAGGCTAACACAGAAGGTCTTTGGCTAATGAAGTTCGCAGATGACTGCAAACTAGGAGCCATAATCAAAACTCCTAACGATGTGGACATCCTACAAAAGGGCCTCACTGAGACAGATGCCTGGTGTCAAAGCCATGGCCTCAAGCTCAATGCCAAAAAGTGCATTGTCATCCCTTTTGGTAAAAACACTGTACCCATGAACTACCACATAGACGGTAGCCTACTTAACACTGAAAGTGTGATAAGAGACCTTGGGACACAGATGGACAGTAGTCTCTCCTTTGATAATCACATTGCCACAGTAGTCAGGAAATACTTCTACATGGCACACCTCATCACAAAAGGTTTCTCATCCAGGAAAAAAGAGGTCATTGTTGCCCTCTACTCATCACCCATTAGACCTATTATAGAATACAGTGCCCCTTTTAGTATGCACCTCACAAGACATCTACAACAACTGGAAAGGCCACAGAAATACCTCACAAAGAGGATTACTGGCCTCAAACAGATGCCCTACGCAGACAGTCTAAAAAAACTCCAGCTTTACTCCGTCACATATCGCCTACTCAGAGGCGATCTCCACCTAGCATACAAAGCTATGTCAAACCCAGAGGTGTTGGACATGCTCCACTTAAAGAAATCCCAATCGCTCCGAGCTACATGCTCTAGGGACCTAAACCTTGTGACCACAATAAACAGAGCATGCTGGAGGGATAGATTCCTGTCCCAGAGACTTCCCATACTCTCGAACAAACTACTTATCTATATCAAACAAAGCTCCTCATTAGCACTCTTCAAGAAAAATCTTGATGATTGGATGGGAGATAGGAAATTCACCCCGGGGATCACTTCTGTGGATCTGCTCGACAGGGGCACAGGAAAATAATTGTTTTGGGTGGTGAAAGCCAGGATACCTTTTTGGCTAGGCTTATATAGGCCCTAGGGCCAATAGCCTAGTACCTACCTATGAACCTAAGTGGAAGCAGTGCCGATTTATATCAAACACTTCAAATGTACACATGAGGGCAATGAAGTTTCACCTTTGGCCTGGAGCCAGGTACAATAGTAATTCACAAGGGGTGGTTTAACTGGCAACTTGTGATTCATGCCTAGGTTTTAATGTAGGGAAAACTGTAAGAAAGCTGTCCAGAAGAATTTATGAACATTGTTTGGCTATCAAGAAGAAAGATACTGTCAATGCCCTAGCCAAACATTCACTTACAAGTGCACATTTCAGAAAATTCCATTTTTTTCTGCTTGACTAAGTAAGCATGAATCACTTTGTTGGCAGCTACGCTGTCCAACTGGAATGCCATGAGTCTATTTGGCAAATAAGTCTTTGTGCTGACAAACCACCTGGTCTCAATGAATCTATAAACCCTAAATGTTTTCTTTTGGCAAAAAGGCTTTGAGATGACATTAATGCTATTATAGGCGTACTAATATTTCATATTTGAAATTTTTCAAGTCTATCTGAGGTGGATGATAACATAAATTAAACCATCAGATTACATTTTGTATTTTAAATACACATTGTGTCTTTTTAATGATTGTTAGCTACACTGTCTCTTTAAGAAAATTAGCAAGATCCTGAGTTAGTATCATTGATTGGATTGAATCATGTGATTACATGACACTGTTTTTAACTCTGATGAAGTTCTAGTTAAATAAAAGAACGAAAGTGCTCAGTCAGTAAAAACCTGTGTTGGAGATTGTTTCCTTACTGGCTATTGTGGAATTATTTTAGCAGTTTCTTATTGTTTTTAAATTGTACACTGCTTTGGTTATTTTTGCAGTATTCAAAAATACCTGATTACAAGTCTTTCCACTCCAATCAGCCTACTGAGCAAGGAAGTAGTGTATCCATTCTCAGTAGTCAGTCTGTCAAAAACAGGGTTACAGAAACAAATTATGGGCATGAAGTTCTCTAAACCCAGGTTGCAACAAACAAAACAAACTACAGTTTTGTAATGTGTTATTACATCCTGTCTACATCGCCTCAAGAACACGTCTGCTTCCATGATGAACTTATAATTAATCTTAGCCTGCATTGGTGGTATAGATGATAACGCCCTTAGTGTGGCCCATGTGACCTAAATTTGACTAGCAACTTGGTTGCCTGATGGCACAGTCTATAAGAATGGGGGTGGAGGTTCCTTGCTGGCCCAGACAGTTGTTCTCAACATGGTTACTGCAGGAAGGTATTGCTGGTGTTATAAGGGCAAGGGCCAATCCAAGGATGATGTGAGTGAGACTGTTCAAGCTAGTATTAGTAGCCCCTATCAGCTGCAAGAAGAAGTGGATGTGAACTGATAGAGGAACATACGTAACCCCTGCAGTGATGTGGGTGCCCACATCACCACTTAATGGGAGGGGTTAGGCCTTTCATAAGGTAAAAATCAGTTATTGTGAATACTGCACTAAGAAAGATACTGTCTTACTTAAAGTATGTACCAATCATTTTCCACTCCATATTCCTGCATGTAATGTGCTAGCAAGGATATATTTTCATTGTTGTATCTATAATGTTACTGTTTTCATTGTAAGCATACACCATTTGTTTCTCACTGTCTGAATAGCCCAGGGCATGCTTAAAAGGCTCCTTGGAAAAGTTACCTACCTGGTTATCAAATGTAAAATAAATAATAAATAAATTGCTGAGATGGTGGTGAGCGCACCAAACCCCTGATGTCTGCCTAGATGATGACCCTTCTAGATGCTTCCTTCAGCCCTAAGGAAAGAATGAGATCAAGTAGAATGGGGTAGCTGAATGATATGCAGAGAGAGAGAGAGCGGGAGAAAGCACATAAAAAACTGTTAAACCTTCCCATAACTGAAAATGTGTTTTTACTCTGTGACCTAAATTACAACTCCATTGACTAGGAAAGCTTTGTCTCAGCCAATAATTGAACACAAACTGTACTAGGCTTCATAAATATTAAACAGAGTATGTTTTTCAAGCCTTTCTGTTGATAGCCAAAAACATGTTTCCTTCTTGTTTTAGCAATCTTCAACAGATGGAAAAACATCAACAAAGAGTAATAACATGCTGGGTATCATCCTGACAAACATCTCTGCTAGCTATACTAAGCTAAATGTTGTCCCACTTCCTTTTCACACTGACCACAATGCAGTGATGCTCATTTTATATATCAAACCAAACTTAATAAAAGGATATCAGCTACAGATATCAAATGCCAACTACAGTGTCCTGAACAGCCATTACCTTGTGTCAGTTAACTAGAACTTGTGAATTGTTCATTGCTCATTACAACACTTCATATAACTACATTAACAAATTTGTCTCCATAAGGTATAAATATAATGAATTTTTTGCAGTAATAAACCTAAATGGTGGAGTTATAAAATTAACAAATTATTAAACTAAAAGAAAAGAGTATAGAAAGCCTTCAAACTTCACCTAATACAATGCAAAAATGCTACTATCAACTTCACACAAAAAGAGCATGATAAAACAATCAAAAGAAGCGAAGCTTTATTCAAAATAAAACCTACCATCAGAATGGGTGACAGTAATAAGGCTTCTGCAACCATAACTAAAAAAATGAAGGGTAAGGAATAAAAATGCTGTGTTTTAGAATTAACTATTGTCACCATACCTGAGCCAACAGATATAGTCAAGATACTAGCATACATATTTGGAACAACCCCATTTATTGATTCTCCCTGCAACATGATCACAAACGGACACCAGATCCATGAGACCACATGGCATACCATGCAGCCTAATTGGTTTCATCAAAAACAATCTAGTATGCACCCTTGCACACATTTTAGCACAGTCTTAATGGCTGGCTATATTGCTAATATCTGAAAAGAGGCTACTTTAGTCAAAGTCCACAAAGAATACTATTCCACAAACACTAGTAACTACAGTCTGATCAGCCTTGCAAGTATATTATGCAAGGTGATGAAGAGAATCATCATGAAGCTTATCCGGGCTCTCATTAACAACTTTGATCTTTATAATCTAACCCAGCACAGTTTTGTCAAAGGTAAATTTAGTATGTATAAGCTGTTAAATTTCTTTGAGAGTGTAGACACCACAGTGAATGAAGATTTATCCATAAATGTAGCTTACCTCAATTTGGTTAGAGTATTCAACATTATATCCCATGAGGGGATCATACATAAATTCAGGGATCTAATGGTAAATGAAGCTGTAATAGCTTGGGTTCACAACTGGCTACATGATTCTATAGCAGGTAAGAAAAGGATGAATCCTGTCCTCACTATTTCCTGACCAGTGGAGTCCCATAAGGGTCTGTGCTGCGTCCATTCCATTTTTTTAGCAACTTTCCTCAGATGCCAAAACTAATTCCAGTGTAGCCAATCCCTGGGGCATAGAGGAATGAAACTCTTAATATGTCTCAAGATAACTTGTGCTTCATTAGAGGCATGAACACTGAAGGGACTGAGCTGGAAAGGGTACGAGTGAGTGGACAATGATGGCTTGGCTAACCTGGGGGAGGGAGGGAGGAGGCGTGCCTGCTGCATTAGCAATGCCCATCAGAGGGTAGATGATCACAGAAGTAGCCATCCAGGCATGAGCTGCAGGGTGGGGCACTATTGGACCATTGGAAGTCATGGATGATATCACGCATATCTATCACTGCGTGCCAATCATTGTAAATTGGCAAGCCACCTATCAGGAGATGAATTAGGACAGTATCTGCAGGATAAGGTAAACCGGCCTGCTTCCTATCACCAGAATCTCGCCTCCCCAAGGAAATGAGTAGGCTAATAAGGCTCCCCAGACAGGGAACAAATAGGGGGTAGGGCTCTCATGGATGTCTGGTTCTTGCCCCTAGTGAAAGAAACAACTGAACTGATGGCAGCAGAAAGTGAGCCACTTTGACATATCACAGGGGGAGTGGGTCAGAGAAAAAAATGTGTCTAGTTGTCTGTTTCACCAAATATGCAAATGACTACAAAACTGGGTTTATTGTCCTTAACTGTGCTGATACCACCTCCCTTCAAATGACACAATAGTTACACACAAACAATGCATTAGAAATTAACTTGCCTATAGTGTCAAACATGCAGCATTCTGTGATTTAGCCTCCTCAAGATTTATATAGATAATAACTAAATGCTGGGAAACTAACAAAAGCCTGAGGAGTCCTTATTGATGGTGGCATTTCCTTTGATACTCATATAGCCACCACCATCTACAAAGCAATGGAATTGCCCTCTCATTTCTATACAGAGATCAGAGTCATGCCAGTAAGTAATTTTCTCCAGTATATAGCTCTTATCAGACCATTTATAACATACTGAACTCTATTAGATAAAATTCTCACTTCAACTGCTTCAAATGGAGAAGACACAAAGATTTTTCACAAAGAAAATCAAAGGTCTTCAAGCTTTTCTTAAGGCCAAAGACTACAGCAGTTCTCTTTCCTATGTATCTTACTGTCATATCTCAATGACTCACATACCTGTGAAATTTGCTCCCCCCTCCCAAGTAAACTCAGCCCAATTATCCATTTCTTTAAGAAGGAAATACATGACTAAATAGGTATCTTTAAATTCCAGTGCAGGATCTACGGCTTCAAGCTCCTTGATGGTCATTAGGCTTTCAGCTTATTTACCAAACCTAAATGCCTATAAATATTGAAATCATGCTATGGACATGCAGACCATCCTAAGAATATATATTTGATGTCCTAATGATAGATCCTAGTAAAAGGATACGATAAAAATACAAACCTGGTGCACTGTGTTGACATATCTTTATATTTAGTATTAGATCATCATCCCAAATGAATCTAAATCTTTGGTCCACCATCAAAGATACTAACATTCCCCTAAATCTTGTTTTTAGTCCCTTTAGTTTTATACACAGGTCAGACATATTTTCATCAACCAGAGTAGACGTTGTGAATAGTAATTAAGAAAGAGTTGAAGGATTATGTCTGGGGTTGGGGGGGGGGGGGGCAAGAGTCAAATGGTATAAGTTAATCCGCGCAATCGAACATGCAAATTTAAGATTACCTGATTTGAAGGGCTATTTCAGAGCTACACGGTTAAGGCTCTCATATGTAGCACAAGCAGAAAGCTACAATTCAAAGTGGAAAGGGATGATAATGGGAGGGTAATTCAAGAAATAAGGAAAGAGTGGGATTTTGGACACAGATCCTTATGGAGAATTACAACAGTCATATAGAGTATTATATTCATAAAGCAGAACAAAGTATGTTAAGAGATAAGCCAACACAGTAATGGAGAAAGAAGATCCTTCTGATAGGAATGACTGCAATTAGGGGTACAAATAATAGGCAAGAGGGGGCTAGAATTTACTAGAGGAAGCTGATGAAGGAACCAAGGTATTGCAAACAAATAATAAGACAGGGAGAAGTAATAGAATGGCAAAAGGCCAAGAAGACTTTTGGATTGCAGACTAGAGATCATCTTCCCTATCAGGGATTGACATCAGAATATAGACAAAACGAAAGGGATATGGAGAATCCAAAATAAAAGGCCTGCACTGGTTGAATTTTTAGTAGAATCTAGAAAAGAAGTTGCTGTTATAAAGGATAATTAGTAAGGCATATAAATATTGCATGATAACTATAGGAATTAATCAGAGGAGGTCAGAAAAGCTTGGGAAGAAAGATTGGATAAGCAATTCACAATGAAATAATGGTAGGACATATGTATGGCTCCCAAATATGCAACAAAATCTAGAAGATTTAGAATTTTTGCATAGATATGTTTATTATTTATTGTAAATTATTTGCATAGATATGTTTATACTCCAAGGAGACTCCAAAGGATTTTTCCTCAGGTAGATGGCAAATGTCGGAGGTGTAATGGGGAAGAAAGAGGTACCTGGGAGCATACATTCTCAGAATGTAATGAGATGGCAGACTTTAAAAATTCCCTACAGAACATTCTGTCAGGAATACTGGTCAGGCAAATGAGTGTAACTAAGGAAATTATTTTTTTGAGCTGGGATACAGGATCGGAATGATCTAGGCACAGTACTTGTCAAGTTTAATTCTGGTGGCTGACAAAAAAACAATTACTAGGGAATGTAAATAATGATATAAAATGAATATACTTGAAGTAGTGACTATTGTAAAAAAACAGAATGTGGGATCTTTAAAAAAGGGTAGCAGTAAATTACAAAGAAAACTGGACATTTTGGGAACAGTACATGCAGATAAATGTTTTGGAGGAGGAATGAGGTTTAAGAGAAGGCGGGAATTTGACAATTTATATAATGTTGCCTTCATTGCATAGTATAGAACAATATATGTGATGCATAATGTTTGTAAATGTGAACTTGTTAATATGGTTTGATTCTTTTAAATAAATATAAGTTTGCCTATGCCCCAAGTGATAATGCAATACAGGTGTTTAAAAACATATTCCACTGAATCTGTTACTGACTATTAGTGTCTGTGGTTCAAAATGTAGCACACTTGCCTTTGATGCTGGAAGATCAAAAGGCTATGAGTTCTATTCCCAATCCAGGTAATCACATTAAGTTTTCAGTACTGATGCTGCAGTGTGGCATAAGAGTGGTACTGCACTCCTGAGTGTATCATCCTTCAAATGAGTTGTTAAACATCTACTTGAGTTGGTGGTAGCTGAGGTGGATGTAAATATGTCCTGGCTGTCATTGAGAAAAGAGTAGGCAAGTTCCCTGGTGCCCTAGCCAATCTTTCTCTAGGCAGAAAGAATACCAAAATGGGTCTTCCCTGAAAAAGAGGGCAACAGCCTAGTGGCACTAATTTGGTTAACAAAGAGTAAAACAAAAATAAAAATAAAGCATTATGCTGCTGACTAACACATTGAAATAAAGTCCATAAATTGCATATGCAAAGCACAACACCTCCTTAAAAAACCCTACCCCATGTAAAACTATTGTCCATAATCTGAAAACTATAATTAGATCAAAATTAACAAATGTAAAATAAAAAAAAAAGTATTTCCCATTCACTTTAGTGCAAAAATATAACTTCAAATATTGCACTTGCAGTAAGTTACATACGTTTCAATGGCTTTGAGAGTCAAAAAATCAATTTTATAAAGCTGTCTTGGGTTAGCTTTCTAAGTTGACTGATTTTATCAGATTAGTATTATTTCTTAACAGCAGAAATATATTTTTTACGATGATCGAGAAGATTCAATAAAGCCTACATGGTCATTTTTCACTGTGTGCACATCACAGCACAATGTGCACATGGCCACAGAAACTTTTAGATTCAGTAAGCACCATGTAGAGGCGCGCACCACCACACAAACAAGGTAAACACCGTGGCATTCTAATTACAGCATAAGAAGCTGAATTGCATGCTAATTAACCAATCCAACATGGTTTAGCTATTCAACAAGTTATAAAGCATCAATGTAGACTCCATGTTGGTTTTTCCTGTAGATTCCAAAACTTTTGGAACACAGAAATGGAAAGGAGTCTACATGGACAGAATGTTAGGGGCTGCTGCTTTAATTCATCTGTATGTGCTACAGACTGAAGCCAATGCTGTTGCTGCTGCTACTAATAGGCCTAGGCTGAGAAGGAGAAGAGTTTCCAGGCCCCATTTAACTTTTCACAACCTACATGATGTGGAAAGTGTGGCATGGTGCAGGTTAGACAGGGACACACTACAGGAACTATGTGACCTCTGCCATCCTCAACTCAGAGCCAGAGCCAACTGATGGGAACCCATTCCAGAGGAGATAAAAGTATGTGCATTCCTTAGAATCTTAGCTACAGGTACCTTTCAGAGACCAGCAGGGGACATGCTGGGGGTGTCACAGGCATCAGAATCCAAGATACTCCACCAGTTCCTAAATGCTATGCTCCAACATGCCAGTGACCACATATATTTCCCCCATAGTTCTGAGGAGAGGACGAGAAATATGCAGGAGTTATACCATGTAGTACACTACCCTGAAGTACTAGGTGGCATAGATTACACTCATGTAGAAATTAAGGCACCAGCCAGAGAACAAAGTAGGCTCTACATTAACAGAAAGGACTATCACTCTATCAACTGCTAAGTCATGTGTAATGCCAAGGGAATAATGTTGAATGTGTGTGCTGGCAACCCTGGCAGTTACCACGACTCACATATCTGGCACACCTCCCAACTGTACCAGATGTTTGCTAAGGGGCATATTCCACAGGAGCATTTACTGGGAGATGCAGGCTATGCACTGAAATCGTGGCTGACGACACCCATCAGAAATGCACACACACCCATGGAAGAATGCCATAATGAGGCACATGCTCAAACAAGAAATATCACAGAGTGTGTTTGTGGGTTGCTGAAGTCATGGTTCCAGTGCCTTGATGCATCTGGGGAGCCCTGCAGTACAATTCATGGATATGTACAGAAATATCCACAGTATGTGCCATGCTACACAACATAATCCTGAGAAAACAGCTTCAGCAGGATCAGCAAGGGGAAGGGGCACACATCCCACCACCAATGCCAAGGTCACTTCAGCCACAGGCAGAAGAGGAGTCACAGGGGGAAGCACCAGCTGCTGTGGGTGTAGGCAAATGTAGGCATGCTCAGTATGCCCTTGCATTGGCTAAGGGGCAATGCATATCACACTCACTCACCACCTAGGGGTCTAAAACCTTCCTCCTATTCACATACATATAGTAACATTGATGCCAGGCAACTCATACAACCTTTACCTCCCCATGTATTGGCTGTCTACTGCTTGCATCAGACAGAGTCAGCCCTGAACAAAAACTGTGTCAACTGCTGCATTTACAAGGTAAGTCCTGTACCTGGAGTGTATTGTTTAATAATATGACTGTGTGGCATATCCTTTATATTTTATTACTTGGTCTGGTAAGCTAGTAAAAGGTGGGAGATCTGTACAGAGCTTACCTTAATATGTGGCAGCAGAGATGTATTGAACTTATATGTGTGCATTATTAAGTAGTAGGCCTCAGGCATCAAAGATTCACACAGTCATACCTCTCAAAATTACTGATGATCACTGCATGTCCTCAGTTTAGCATTATATATTTGTAATGGAAAATCATTAAAGAGTGAGGTTAGAAAGTAATGATACACATTGCAGAGTGAGGTTAGAAAGTAATGATACACATTGCAGAGTGAGGTCAGAAAGTAATGATACACATTGCAAAGTGAGGTTAGAAAGTGATACACATTGCAGAGCGAGGTTAGAAAGTAATGATACACATTGCAGAGTGAGGTTAGAAAGTAATGCTACACATTGCAGAGCAAGGTTAGAAAGTAATGATACACATTGCAGAGTGAGGTTAGAAAGTAATGCTACACATTGCAGAGCAAGGTTATAAAGTAATGATACACATTGCAGAGTGAGGTTAGAAAGTAATGATACATATTGCAGAGCAAGGTTAGAAAGTAATGCTACACATTGCAGAGTGAGGTTAGAAAGTAATGATATACATTGCAGAGTGAGGTTAGAAAGTAATGATACACATTGCAGAGTGAGGTTAGAAAGTAATGATACACATTGCAGAGCGAGGTTAGAAAGTAATGCCACACATTGCAGAGTGAGGTTAGAAAGTAATGCTACACATTGCAGAGCAAGGTTAGAAAGTAATGCTACACATTGCAGAGTGAGGTTAGAAAGTAATGATACACATTGCAGAGTGAGGTTAGAAAGTAATGATACACATTGCAGAGTGAGTTTAGAAAGTAATGATACACATTGCAGAGTGAGTTTAGAAAGTAATGATACACATTGCAGAGCAAGGTTAGAAAGTAATGATACACATTGCAGAGTGAGGTTAGAAAGTAATGATACACATTGCAGAGTGAGGATAGAAAGTAATGATACACATTACAGAGTAAGGTTAGAAAGTAATGCTACACATTGCAGAGCGAGGTTAGAAATTAATGCTACACATTGCAGAGCAAGGTTAGAAAGTAATGATACACATTGCAGAGTGAGGTTAGAAAGTAATGCTACACATTGCAGAGCAAGGTTAGAAAGTAATGCTACACATTGCAGAGCGAGGTTAGAAAGTAGTGCTACACATTGCAGAGCGAGGTTAGAAAGTAATGATACACATTGCAGAGCGAGGTTAGAAAGTAATGATACACATTGCAGAGCGAGGTTAGAAAGTAATGATACACATTGCAGAGCGAGGTTAGAAAGTAATGATACACATTGCAGAGCGAGGTTAGAAAGTAATGATACACATTGCAGAGCGAGGTTAGAAAGTAATGATACACATTGCAGAGCGAGGTTAGAAAGTAATGCTACACATTGCAGAGTGAGGTTAGAAAGTAATGCTACACATTGCAGAGCGAGGTTAGAAAGTAATGCTACACATTGCAGAGCAAGGGTAGAAAGTAATGCTACACATTGAAGAGCAAGGGTAGAAAGTAATGCTACACATTGCAGAGCAAGGGTAGAAAGTAATGCTACACATTGCAGAGCGAGGTTAGAAAGTAATGCTACACATTGCAGAGTGAGGTTAGAAAGTAATGATACACATTGCAGAGTGAGGTTAGAAAGTAATGATACACATTGCAGAGTGAGGTTAGAAAGTAATGATACACATTGCAGAGCGAGGTTAGAAAGTAATGATACACATTGCAGAGTGAGGTTAGAAAGTAATGATACATATTGCAGAGCAAGGTTAGAAAGTAATGATACATATTGCAGAGTGAGGTTAGAAAGTAATGATACACATTGCAGAGCGAGGTTAGAAAGTAATGATACACATTGCAGAGTGAGGTTAGAAAGTAATGATACACATTGCAGAGTGAGGTTAGAAAGTAATGATACACATAGCAGAGTGAGGTTAGAAAGTAATGATACACATTGCAGAGCAAGGTTAGAAAGTAATGATACACATTGCAGAGTGAGGTTAGAAAGTAATGATACACATTGCAGAGTGAGGATAGAAAGTAATGATACACATTACAGAGTAAGGTTAGAAAGTAATGCTACACATTGCAGAGTGAGGTTAGAAATTAATGCTACACATTGCAGAGCAAGGTTAGAAAGTAATGATACACATTGCAGAGTGAGGTTAGAAAGTAATGCTACACATTGCAGAGCAAGGTTAGAAAGTAATGCTACACATTGCAGAGCGAGGTTAGAAAGTAGTGCTACACATTGCAGAGCGAGGTTAGAAAGTAATGATACACATTGCAGAGCGAGGTTAGAAAGTAATGATACACATTGCAGAGCGAGGTTAGAAAGTAATGATACACATTGCAGAGCGAGGTTAGAAAGTAATGATACACATTGCAGAGCGAGGTTAGAAAGTAATGATACACATTGCAGAGCGAGGTTAGAAAGTAATGATACACATTGCAGAGCGAGGTTAGAAAGTAATGATACACATTGCAGAGCGAGGTTAGAAAGTAATGCTACACATTGCAGAGTGAGGTTAGAAAGTAATGCTACACATTGCAGAGCGAGGTTAGAAAGTAATGCTACACATTGCAGAGCAAGGGTAGAAAGTAATGCTACACATTGCAGAGCAAGGGTAGAAAGTAATGCTACACATTGCAGAGCGAGGTTAGAAAGTAATGCTACACATTGCAGAGTGAGGTTAGAAAGTAATGATACACATTGCAGAGTGAGGTTAGAAAGTAATGATACACATTGCAGAGCGAGGTTAGAAAGTAATGATACACATTGCAGAGTGAGGTTAGAAAGTAATGATACATATTGCAGAGCAAGGTTAGAAAGTAATGATACATATTGCAGAGTGAGGTTAGAAAGTAATGACACACATTGCAGAGCAAGGTTAGAAAGTAATGATACACATTGCAGAGTGAGGTTAGAAAGTAATGATACACATTGCAGAGTGAGGTTAGAAAGTAATGATACACATTGCAGAGTGAGGTTAGAAAGTAATGATACACATTGCAGAGCAAGGTTAGAAAGTAATGATACACATTGCAGAGTGAGGTTAGAAAGTAATGATACACATTGCAGAGTGAGGTTAGAAAGTAATGATACACATTGCAGATTCTGACTTCACAATCCTCACAAGATCGTTCACTATAAAGTTGGGAAATTTTAATGCTATCAACTAACTTTCCAAGGCCAATATAAGTCAAAGTAACAATTACCAGTTCATCACCACAAATACAAATATACTAAGCACTAAGTTAACTATTCACCCTGAGCATCAGACACAAAACTTATGTAACCTGAATCCAAAAGATCTGTAAGAGCTACACAAGTAAAAAAAAATGACTCCTGATTGCAGGATGAACTTTGTAAATAAAAGGCTCCAGAAGTGTTACACAATGTTGAAATAATGATAAACAGTGACTTTTTTTGGAAAAATAATAAAAATCTCAACAGTAAATGTGATTTGAACTTAAAGTCTTACTTCGAGGAGTCGTTTTGGAAATCAACATGGACCAGCGCAACAAATTCCAAACGTTATTTAATTTTGACATACACATGGTAACTGTACTGGTTAATCAAGCAGATGAGCACGCCCAGTACTATTACCATGTGTATTTCAAAATAAAATAACATTTGGAATTTGTTGCGTTGGTCCATTATGATTTCCAAGACGACTCCTCGAAGTAATGCTTTAAGTTCAAATCAAATTTACTGCTGCGATTTTTATTACTTTTTCAAAAAAGTTGCTGTTTATCATTATTTCAACATTGTGTAACACTTCTGGAGCCTTTTATTTACAAAGTTCTTCCCACAACCAGGAGTCATTTTTTTACTCATGTACCTCTTACAGTTGTTCTGGCAAGGTGACAAGGTTCACGAACCTTGCACCTAGCATCTCACAAGTGGATGACTAAGGGTAGCAAACACTGCACGAAGTTCATCTATTAGTACTGAATCCAAAAGATAGAAAACAGGGTATGGCACAGTTATCATCACTTGCACAGGGTATTGTGGGGAAGGGGGCAGGAAGCCTAGACTGACTCAAAAGGTAAGTGAGTGTGTGTAAGTACGAAAGAGAAGAAGGCAGATATGTGGCTAAACCAACAAATGGACAGTGAGACAAAATGAGTAACTGTTGTGTGTGTGTCTGTAGTGGTCCTCCAGGTGAAATTGGTGTGTGAGTGTCTGCAGGAACACAGCCAAGCTGTGTGCTGGCTCTGCATCTTGGTATGTTGGACAGGTGTGAGATGTGCATGGTAGAGGTGGCAATTCATCATTGTCATTCCCAACCACAAGAACTGGCTCTGTCAGGAGTTGCACTGGTATGTCCATACCCAAGGTCATATGCAGTGCTGCTACCTGAATGTGACTTATATCTGCTGGATGATCTCCCTTCACAGGCATGCTCAGGACCATGACCCCATGGCCTGCCACATCTGGGTGTGGACAGCATACTCTCTGATGGAGCAATGAAAGTACTGCCAGTACGGAAGTGTGATCGGGCACAACAACATTAGCTGACAGCAGATGATGTGGCTGATCTAAGCGCCCATGAGGATGCTGTTTCCCTAACAGCAAACATTCCATCACAAAGACTGCTCATTCCATGGCAGACACCCCTCAATCCATCACAGACACCCCTGGTTCCAAGATGTCATTCATCTGATCCAGTGAATTAGCAACACGGTGGAGGCACTCACACATGTCAGATTGTGCCATATCCACAACCCTGAGCATTTGTCTGGAGAACCTATGGCACTATGCCTATGCCTCCATGACAGCCCTAAACATGTGTTGAGTGGCACAGGAAAAGACACCTGCAACAGGTGGAGGTGGGACAGCAGGCCCCCTCCAAGAACACCTATCAATCCTCCTGCATGGCACCTCGCCCACATTTTGGTTACAGCCAGACTCATCTGGCACTGAAAGCACTTTAGCCACAGTAGCCATACTTTCCTGATCAACATCCTTGCCCTCCACCTGTCCAATATCTGTGGGCTCACTGGACTGGGTAGGCATAGGCCTACTGTCTATGTCTGATGGAAATGCAGGGGATGGCTGTATGTCAACCTCAGTGTCAGATTCAATCCCCCCCCCACCGACTGTGCCTCAGTTTGGCCACCATCATCATCATTGTCTGCTGATACACTGACATCAGGTGGCACAGTGCCCACACTCCCACTGTCATGATCACCTGTGATAAAAAGCAAGAAACACAAGAATAAATTAATTCCTTTACTACTATAGTGCAATATATATTAAGCCATGGTGGTGCAACGGTAGCATTGTTGCCTCACAGCAAGAGGTTCTCCTGTTTGATTCTTAGCTGGAGTGCCTTCTGTGTGGAGTCTGCATGTCCTCCCTGAGGTCGTGTGGCGTTCGAAAGACATGCGTGAATGGGCGTGCCTTCGCTGAAGGTTGGGCGTCGGGCTGGCAACTCAGCACCATAAAAATCTACTGCCAATCATTAGCAGTCTGGAGTTCCGCTGTGGCGACCCCTAACCGGGAAAAGCCGAAAAGACAAACAAACAATCTACTATAGTGCAATATATGCTAACAAACTAGCAGTGCTGCCACTATTATAGACAGTATATCAATACACACAACAGGCCTGAGATCAGCATTATACACTACAATACTTCTTTAAATTGCTTAGCAGTACTTACGTAAAAGTGTTTGCTTTACCATCTGCAGATGAGATACCCCTCTGTAGTCCAGATGATCCTGGAAGAAGTTAAGCAAGAAGTAAGGGCAACATCATCACAATTAACAGTAACACAGGGGGCTATACATTTACCCCTTTATATGTCGCATTAACTATAATTTCAACAAGAACATGGCTGACAACTCTAACCTAAGCTTATACCTATAACAATCTTCAATCCCCCCTCAAAAAAAGACATGTGACACAGAATTAACTTATTGATTTCAATTGTTTTACTATACAACAGTATGCAACTGTTCAGATAGCAAAGACTACCTGGAAGCTCCTCCTGGGATGTGTTTGCTGCCTTGGAAACTGTTGCTCCGACATCCAGGACATGCTGTACTGCACTCTACTGGGCACCATCTGGATCTCTGATATTGGCAAGGTACCCCTCATTGGGGGTTAGTGGTGGTTCCCTAGTAGGCCCTCCCCCAGTAACCATCTGGTCACGATCCACTGCAGCTGCTCTCCTCCATGCAGATCTGATCATGTCAGTGGCCCTGTGGTGCACCTGCTCATATGTGCTAACATGGCCACCCATGGCATTGACATCATCCTCTGTCTGTCAACATATTCGTATCCATACTTCTCAACCTGGAAACATCAAAAATCTGGACAAAGACCCATGAAAAGTAGGTAAAACTGGTTAAAAATCTGTATGCTGAGTAACATGATATTTGGATACATAATTATGTAACTCTGCCAATTCCAATGGAATTGTGGGATACCAACATTCAAACACAAATTGAAGAACAGAGTTCTTCCACAACACACACTCTCTCACACACACACACACACACACATACGCACACACACACACACACACACACACACACACACACACACACACACACACACACACACACACACACACACACTCTCACACCTATGGCCAACTTAGAGTATCCAGTCCACCTACTGCATGAAAGCAGATTTAGCCACACATGCATGCATTTTGCAATACTTGGATATCCGGCCCTATACAGAGGTTTTCGTGTTTGAGTTTGAGAATAACGGGGGTCAGGCTGATAAACACTTAGAGACTCAAATATGATGTGGTTCTTAAAATGCAATGCAAAACAGTAGTTAAACTGTGCATTAAGTAGCTCAAATGCAGTCCCATCTCAGTTGAGAAGTTCCTTCTCAGAAACCTCTTAAAGTTAACATATTAAAGAAAAGTCATTGTGGTGTATGTCTACAGGTTATATACAGATTGACCTCCTGAACAGATGCAGTTAGCCACTACAAAACAAGGCGTAAATTTACAATGCACTAAAGTGTTTTCAGATGTCACTCCAGCTGTGTAATTTCTAACCTAAAATAACGTGAGTGTGTTTCTGATCACATACCCTTAATCAAATCTGGCAGCTGGCAAACTACTTTATTTTAATTCCATTTGTAAGGGGGGAGCAGGCATTCCCCTTACCAGGAGGATTAGTTTGAAATTTATATATTGTACTTTCAAACCTCTGGCTGTTGACCCACAATCAGTCATTTAAAATGTGCGTTAACCATCAAAATGCTCTTTTACACTTTGGCAAGGGATGCCTTATTTTCAATTGTTGCCTCACTTAAAGCCGTAAAAAGCCATTTTAGACTTGCATTCTTTCCTATCACATAAGCATATTTTGTAACGCTCTATACAGTTGATGCCAAGACATTTCTAAATATTCTATGCCCTTTGAGCCATAAAGTTTCTTAGAAATATTCATAAAAAATACGCACTTATTTGGGTGATTGTGAACATTAGGATTCACCTAACTTGGCTCCCCTCCCACACAAATCCTGTGACCATGGTGGATGTTTTGGGGAGAGGTCTAATCTTTATAACTAGTCTCATGTGAGTACACTATGTACGCCTAGCTATCACATCGCCCTTAACTCCTTCCCATTACTCCAGTCCCCCACCCCTTACAACCAAAGTTAAGAGAAAATACTGCTTTCAGTTACAGATGCCATGGAATTAACTAAGGTATATTATTATCAGTTTAAAATATGCTGAAATGCAATACCACATAAAAAAGCTGTAATAATGGAATACTGAAAGTTAACAGCTGCTGACAACTGCACTCCACTGCGTTGAATATTCAAGAACATCAGTAGTAGACTCAAAGCTAATAGAAAAAATACAGAACAGCTTCTAAACTCACAAGTCACTAATACCCACATTGTTAAAAAAATAGACAAAATATCTTTGCTGATATGGATGTATACTATGAACACACACTTTGACATAAGCCCCCTCCAGTTTCTCAGACCGCAAGGGACCCCAGTGATATGGAGCCGTTACCCACATAAACCACCTTTTAAATACAAAATCATCACTAATTGCTGTATCATCAGTCAGTACTGTATCTTTACAGTATGACACCATACAGGAGGACATTCCTTGCAGGGTTAGTAAATGGTCTCTTTGCTGAAACATCTTGTCCTACTTTATAAAAAAACAGCTAATGGTCCCTCTAGAATTACTTCATTCCTTGAAAGCACAGCTTACCATGAAGAAAGCAGCAGGATGAATTTACTACTCTAACGGTCTCTCCTTCATCCAACCAATGCCTAATATGATATGAACAACACATGGACAATATACTGTGTTACTTACATTAGCACTATCTTTAATCTCAGAGACTGTTACAGCCAACATTTCTATTGTGACTACCTGCCAGAGGCACCACAAGCACTAAAACCCGGCCCACACTGTATATTACATCTCTCCACCTTTACATATACAAACCAGAACAGTTCAGTGCCAGCAATGCTATGCTATGTTAGCTGAGATGAAATGTGTTACCTTAAGGTTGAGCTACGGGAGCTGGAGAAATTAAAATTTCCTCATTCTGCAGTCAGTATGGACACAGTGGGATGGGTATTGGGCAGGTGTGTAGTGGTGGTGTCTCTGTCTGTCTGATCCTCAGCTTCTACTAATACACTGCACTAGTCTGCAGAAGAACTTAAATTGTGCATACTGCTCTGCTGCTACTATTCCATGATGCAGACCAAAACAGAAAAACAGTCTGCAGCAGGCAGATCATCAAGTAGATGTTGTTGTGTTGATGCAAGTCAAGCAACATCCTCGCTTGATGGGTTCCAAATTGCAATCTGGTTGGCCTGAAGTCACTCTTGGGCAGGCTGTGCCATGAATAACAACTGAACCTGACTTCTTTTTTTTTTAAATCTCTAAGTCCAACAGGCAGTCAGGCAAAGCTGATGTCATCACACATGTAACCTGCACATTGATGACATTGTGGGATATGCTGGAGATGTGTGATGACATCAGCCATAACCTTGAATTGTAAATAATAATACAAAAAATAATAAATAAATCAGGAATTGAAGGGGCCACTTGGGAATTTGTGGCACCCTATTATTTCCCATCTAAACCAGTAAATACTGAGGAGTTCTATAGAGTTGAGAGGTATGTTCACATCCTATGTGCCATATCTCCCTGTCCTCTTTCCAATAGAAAAGCACTATGTTTTCTAAAGTCATTTACAATCACTTGGTTCTTGGCATCAGTGAAAGGGGGGGTCTCTGCGGATTGATATGCCTCATGGCATACAAGTGGGTGTCCTAAAAGAAAGCAGAAGGATAATACACATAAGTATCACATAACTGCAAAATAACTGTTTCCAAATAAAACAGAAAAGCTAGCCAGTCAGTAATACCCACTGGAGAAACATAAAACAGTCTATATATGTGAAACAACAGGCAGGATGCAAAGCAAGGAGAGTAACAAGAGCAACATATCCTTGTTTGTGCAATAGCAGTAAATCACCTTTGCTCCACATCAAAAGAACAGTCCATCCTTATTTGTGCCGTAATAGTAACTCAGCTCTGCTCCCCCACCAAAAACAACAGGCAAATGACACATTTTGCTAACAAACCATCTTTGAAATTCTAAAAGTGCTATCAATTGCCTATCCCTGAAACATTTGTACATATTTATCACAAAGCATTCCATTTTTATGTATTGGCAATCATCTATACCTCTGAAATGGCTTGACAAATATGCCCATGTCATCAGCACACTTCTAACTAATGCATACATATAAAACTGTAAAAGCCTTTCCTTCAGAATTTTCTTAACTATGTTATATCATATGCAGTAAGTAGGTGACAATATGGAAGCATACCTTCTGAAGTTCAGTACTAATCTGTACAGATCTTTCCTGAAGAAAAAGGATTTTTGCAGTCTTCCAAAGATATACAACTCTTCTCACTATCAGTTTGCCTAGCTACATAGTTGTCTTTTTATATGGTATAGATTCTGGGCTGTTAGCACAGTGAAGATGCAAATGAGGTGCAACCTCATTAGAATTGCTGATCCCCAAAAACTTTGATCCATTTAAGAGATGTTAACATCGTGCAGCCACTCCCTCAGAATTTGTTTTTAATGGATTGCAACTGTGAATGATTAGTGGTTGGGAAAAAGAAAACACAACACTGCAGGCTTCCTTACTTCCACTGGGTGCGTCAGGTTAGACCTTCAAAGTGTTAGATGTAAAGTTGGAAATGTAAGTAAGCAACACACAAGTGACAAGTTGTGTTCCTTAACATCCAACCTGCCCTTCATTTGTTGGCAAGTGCATATGGTATTATTTCCACTTAATATCCTCATGCATTTTAAGGCCAATGATATAGAATGGCTTACACACTGCATGTCCCAAATTAATGCTCAGATAAATAAAGAATGGCCAACAAACACAGAAATGTAAGGCAGACCTGTATATTTGCAAACAATAATCATGACAGGCTGTGTGATCACTAGGTGCACTACATCCAAAACTAATACATGTACAAATAACACTTGATTGGTTTGATATCAGTGTAAATGCTGTTGCAGTTGGTTGTGTGCATATTGATTAAAGTTATTTGTTGCAAAGCTATTTGTGTGGCAAAGAGGGATAAGGCACCCATCCTGTGTTCTGAGGGTGCATTGGAGTGAGCATTCTAATCCAGACTTATGTAGGAATATCTCACGTGTACTAATATTTTCTAGTGTGTATGTCATAGATTGCTTTTCCTCATTTTAAATAACTCTCCCTTTTTTTGGGTGGGGGCACTGTTTGTGTAATGTGCCACTTAGTGCAAACTGGCCAAGTGGCCAGACAGGACCCAGACAGAAACTGGATCCCTTCAACTGATACTGTTAGGCATCACATAAACCCACTAAGTGACATTGTGCAGCAGTTAACGGTGAGACCTTAAGAAGGATTAGTAAAATAGGGGATGTCATGTAACTAGTCCTGTGGCATCAGGTGTAAGTGTAGGGCTGGAGTACAGATGGTCCTGGGCCCTAGTACAGGGTGTGCAAACTTTGCTTTACTGTTGTGACATTGTAGTTTTTAGCAATGAACTGCAAAATTGACAAGTGTTTTCTCAACCTTATTGTGGCAACAGGTGTAAGTACAGGACTGCCATGCACATGTTCCTGGGTTCAAATATAGCATATTCCATACACTTTTACTGCTGTTTCACTTCCCATTATAGTCACTCTCACTTATAACACTTGACATGGTGTAGCTGATATTAATTATATGTATGAGGGCTGAGGCACAAGTACTGTGTCTGTTATGTATTGATTTATCTACATATTATCATATTTATTATCAAAAGCATAACTGTGGGTATATTGTGTACTATATTCCTGTAACTATATTTCTGCTGTCTAGACTGCCATGACCTTCACATTTGTGTAATCCACATACACAGCTGCCTTTACATCCAATAACCATGAATTTGCTTTGCTTGCTACTGCTGCACTCTGCTTACCACAGTGCAAACATGGTGCTTGAAGGTGTGCACTACTGGCACCGTGTTTGCACTATCGTAAGTAGAGCACAACATTTTCAAACAGTGTGCACACTCCCAATAAATGTGATGACTGGAATTGGGGGGAAAGCATCATTCTCCATTGCTCTAGATCAGACATGGTAGGCGTTTGTGGGAAAATGTCAGGTTTAGGGCACTGAGATGGTGTGTCCAGGAATCCAAGATTTTTAATGGGCTCTTAGTTAAGAACCACATTGCCAGACTTTTGTAGGGGAATGATTCTGGCTCCCAGTATAATTCGAAGGCCTGGGATAGTTTAGCCCGGGCTGTAACTAGTGCCACTAGTATCCCCCACACTGGTGAACAATATAGGCATCTCTACAATGACCTCTGGAGGAGGAAGAGGGATACTATTGACCATTGGATGGGGGAATTTAGGACTGCATACATTCCACACTTGTGTAAGTATCAACTACAGAGAGTACTTGCAAGACTTAAGAGCTGAATATAGGCAAGACTGGTATTCCTAATGGTATTCTGTTCTGTTTTGTTTTTTTCACAGCTGCCAGGGATTGTGAGGTCAATGTATGAACCCATGGGGCTAGATTGGTGAGGATGAGGGAAGCATGTGATATGTATGCAGCAGAATAGTAGTGTTATTCTAGCATTAAAAGTTAAAGATAGCTTTTTTGGTATTTTATAGAGTTGTATGAAATTACGCATGCATATTTCAACTGTAAAAGCAACTATGCATGCCTTAGTCTGTATCACAAACTAAGAGTACAATATTAGACTTAACTCAGAGGTTATGGGTTCAAAGACCACACTTTCCAACTATACTATACTGTTAATTCTTCAATTATGTGTAATTTAAAGGTTTAAAGTAAAATCTCTATACCAGTGGCACACATGTCCTGCTGTAAACTGTAATCTGTATAAGTGGAACATGCATATGTGCAATAGATGCACATGTCAAGGAGTACTTGCTGCAATCTGCAGTATAGTGTGCATCTGTTAGGAATTGGTAGTCTTAAAAGTAAAAGTCATGATAATAGTCAGTTAATTGTATCAATGCATTGTATGTCAAATAGGAAGGTATTAATCTTATCAATTTTTTTTTCTTTCACCTCAGTTCTTATCTTCTCTTTTGCTTTTTATTTTTTACTATTATTTTTTTTTTATTACATGCCGGCAAAATGTGTCCATGTCATCCATGTGTACCACATCATTAAATACTCCACAGCACAGCTGGGTAGGCCTGCCACACAGGATCCACCTGCTTCCCCTCAACCAGCTCCAGCACCATTGCCTAGCATGTCTGGGGGTCAACCTGGCAGCACCGCCTCTTGCTGCCCCTGCACTACCTAGGCTCTCATTGTTCTGGAAGCTGGTCCAGTGGTACCCTCTGGGAGCAGTGGCCGAGGTGGTGATTTTACCATCCACTCTGAATTTCCACGGATGGTGTGTAGGGTTATGCACCACACTATTAGTGCACACCCACACTGGCTGGAGAGGCTGCTCTCTCTCATTTTACATAATACCAGGAGGAGGAGACACAGACGTCAGGCACTCCAACCAGCAGTGGAGTGAGGTGACAATGATGACAGTCCAGTGGGTGAGAACTCGATTCTCACTGTCACCCAGCTTGATTACCATGATTTTGTGATGTCCCCACCCTCACCCCAATCATGGTGTCCCCCAACCTTTTGTGTCCATCATGTTCCCTTTTGCTTGTCTTGTTTGACTTGTCTGTCTGCAATTTTTTCCTCCCCTACCCAACTTACCTCACGCAGACATTCCTATGTCCCTTTCCCAACATTCATCTCTCTAAAAAAAAAAAAAAAAAAAAAAAAGAAATGGGCACCTGTATCATCCCATACATAGCTCTCCATTTCACACACGTCTTGTTGACACACTTGATTCAGTCCAATTGGCTATACAATATGATTGTGATGTGGCTAGCCCTCTCTCTGGAGGTAACAGTTCAAATTCAGTTAATATTTGGCAGACATGTTTACTTTAGATTGTTAAAGAAATGGATAGCTATGGTTCATTCCTCCCTCCCTCCAGCACATTCCTGCCCTGCTTACCCTTTGTTCTTCCACCTGCTTGCTCCCCATTTCATCACTCTCCTATCTTCCCCATTTATTTTCTTTAATGCATTACTGGGCGATGGTGTACAATTCACACCTAAGAGCAGCAACAGTAATGCAAAATTAGTTAAAAGTAGTACATACAGTGGTATTCAAACCCAGTGTGATCTGGGCCCATAAAGGAATGTAGCATTGTATAAACATGTGCTGCCACAGATTCAGTTAAGTATTAGTTGTATTCCAGAGACTCAATACTGTCAGACTTTGTTATTCCCATGCTTACTCCCCATTTCACCACTTTTCTATCTACCCAATTTTAACACCTTTAATCTGGTCAAAAAATAGAATCACACACAACAACACATAATGCATCCCTTCACTTGTTTGGCTCCATGTTTGTGAGGAGGTGTCCATCACATACCAATGTGTAGCAACAGTGAGTGGCAGAAAAATGCAGCAACACTTCACATATAAACAATTCATGTCATTCACTGTATTATCACTCTGTAATGAAAAGTATTTTAAAGTATTAGATATACTTGTATTTGATCCCAGTACCATCTGGAGCAAAAAAAGAATGTATCAATGGATTAACACATGCTGCCAAAGAGTCAGTGAAGCAGCAGGTGTATTTCATAGACTCAATACTGTCAGGCTTTAGCAATGTGGTTCGCATTTGTGCACTGTTTGCCTATGCACAAACATGTGTCTCTCTTATGGGTATGCACTTTGCTGTCATGCAAACCTGCTTCTTATCATGCTATGGAAATGCTTATATTATGCTGTATTACTGCTGTTTACTGCCAATTTCCTGTGAATGACATGAAAGTACATGTGTAAACATTACAGACCGAGGGCCTGGTCTAACAATGTGTCACATATTTATAACACATCTATCTGTTACCACCCCACCCAAGCACTGCAAACCTGGTGTCTCATGTCTCAGTACTTTTTCCACACATACATCAACCACAGTACAAAATGTAATATCAAATGTTGTGTGCTATGCAATTCACATCAATCTGGTAACATGCAGAACTACAACTATTGACCCATATGCCTAAAAACACTTATCTGCAAGGCTAGGAAAGGAATCAGCATGGTCCATATCCACAGAGACATAGGTGACCTTCAACACACTTGACCTTACCCATTTTGTTTTTGTCAAGGGTACATCTTGCTTATTGAACCTTGTGGGCTTCTTGGATACTGACCCCACAGACCTGGATGAGGGATAACAGGACATACCACCTATTTTGACTTATCCATGGCCTTTGAGACTATCCCCATTCATGTGTCATAATGAACATCTCCCGTGTGAGAATTAAGCCATACAAAATAGTACAGGGATAGGCAACTGACTCAGTAACATAACACACACTCTCAAAGTTGGGGACTACATCTCCACCATTAGCCAATTGCCATTAGAATACCACAAGGATCTGTGATGGGCCCTCAACTGTTTGCAAACTACTTCCCTGAAGCACAGGCCATGGAAGATGCCCTATGGTTTACCAAGTTTTCAGATGACTGGTAACTGGATGCACTAATACAGAGTCCCCCATGATGGTAACATATTATGAAAGAAGCTGCCAAATACAAATGATTGCTGCTAAACTCATGGACTGAATCTTAAAGAATACTATGACTCATTGTCCCCTTTGGCAATGAAGTACTCATGCTAATTATGATATGATATACATAGCACCCCTCTAAGCTCAAACACAGTGTTGTGAGACTTGGGAACACATGTTGATAGCAATCTATACTTTCATCACTATGTCCATATTGGTGACACACACCAACATAACAAAGATGTTAAATGGATAGAAGAAGTTAAAGAAAGAATAAAAGTTTCAAAGGTACAGGATATGAAATGGGATGAAGTAACAGCCAGAGAGATTGAAACAAAGTTGAGAAAAGCCTCTAATTGGAAAACCCCAGGCCCAGATGCACTACTTAATTTTTGGCTGAACGTATTAACATCTTTGTACAAAGATTTAGCCATAAGTAAGAACTATTTCTATGCACACCCCAAACAGAGACGAACCTGGTTAACAACAGGAAAAACAATGCTTTTACTTAAGAGTGAACCTGCAAGCTACCCTAAAAATTATATACCAATAACTTGCCTTCCAACAACGTATAAACTTTACACAGGAATTGATGTTGACAGAGTTTATAGTCTTTTAGAAGAAAATTCAATTATGGCAGTAGAACAAAAGGGCAATAAAATAAAGTCACATGGAACAAAGGATCATTTGTTGTTAAATAAAGTGATAGTGGAGAACTGTAAAAAGGGGAAGAATCTAAGTATAGCATGGATTGACTACAAAAAAGCATTTGATAGTATCCCACATTTATGGATAAAAGAGTACTTAAAAATGTATAAGATACACCCTACACTGATCAACTACATTACAGTGACCATGCAACAGTGGCAGACCACTTTGCAATTAAGCCATGATAAAGGACAGATTATTATCCCAGGGATAAAAATTCAAAGGGGGATATTCCAGGGTGAATCTCTGTCACTGCTGCTATTCTGCCTTGCCCTTAACCCATTAAGCTGTCTACTTAACAGCTTTGGCCATGGCTATAATGTGGCTCCTAGAAAACAACAGTGTAAAGACTTCTCATCTTCTCATTGCCTATGATTTAAAACTGTATAGCTCATCAGATGAGGAACTGAAAACACAACTGCAAGTTGTCAAAACTTTTTCAGATGATATAAGACTGTCATTTGATCTTCATAAATCTGCAAAAGCAACCTTTAAAGCAGGAAAACTGCAACATCAGGAAAACATCAGTTTGGGACAAGAATGTGACATAAAAGAACTTGAGCAAGAGGGAGTGTATAAATACTTGGGAATTGATTAAGGATCAACAGTAAAACATGAACAAATGCGAATAAAACTTAGTAAGGAATATTTCAGAAGACTTAAATTAATCCTGAAAACAGCAGTGACATATAGGAACAAAATTAAAACTATAAACCAATTTGCTCTTTCTCTCCTAACTTACAGTTTTGGAGTGACTGACTGGCCCCAAAATGTGTTGGATAGAGTAGATACGAAAACAAGAAGGATGCTTCATGCTCACCAAATGATTTATAAAAATCAGTGCATACCAAGATTATATATTCCCCATTCTGAAAGAGGGATGGGTCTCCTTGAAATTGATTATAGGTATAGATCTGCAATTGTGGGACTCCACATATATCTGCTGACCTCACAAGACCCAAATGTACTGAAAGTTTTGAAACATGAGGAGAATAAATCTAAGGTGACTTCTTTGCTTAATTTAGCAGAAGCATATCGGTGTCAAGCAGGAATGGAAATCAAACCAGAAGTGGATAAAAATCAGGCAGTAACTGAATGCGCCAAAAAACAAAAGGAGGAATATAAGGTGAAGGACCAGATATGAAGGCAAGAAATGTGGAAAAAGCATAAATATAGTTGCAAGTAAAGAAAACTTCTGGAAGAACCTCATGTTGATCAGGAATGAACACAGGAATGGTTAAGGAGAGGCAAATTCAAACCAAGAGATGAAAGGTTAATATTGGCAGCCCAAGATATTGAGCTACGTACACGTTGGTTTACAAAGTCCATTGAACATGTGGGAGAAACAGAGAAATGTAGGTTTTGTAAAACCGAATAGGAAACACTTGCACATCTTGTTGCAGGTTGTGACATTCTAATGGCAGACGTACCGTATACTGAAGGCATAATAATGTGGCAAGATTATTGCACTGGGGATTGTGCAAACATCCCCCTGGATTCACAAATGGATATTTTCCATGCAGGAACAGTGTAGGAGCTCCTGCATGGAAAATGGCCACCAAGCAATCCAGGAAAGTGCCGTTTTCACGTGTACGAGCAGCCCTATACTGTTCTAGCATGAAAAAACAGCAAATATGTAAATCACCTCATTTTCTTGTGAAAACCATGCAAATGAGGTGATTTTGCAATCCACCAAGCTGCCAGGTCTCCGTGCTAGAACAGTGTCAGTGCAGAAATGTATTTAGAAAATAACTGAGTACATTTCTGCAACTGACAAAATGGAAACATGACAACTCATGGAAAAGCATGTATTATGTACATTAGACATGCCAATGGCCAAACATAAGGTCACTGGCATTGAAAAGTGATTAATTATTATAAAAATGTAACTTTTTTGACCGATTTCGGCCATTTAAGCATAGGGCAGTGACACCCAAATGAGATTGTGCTGAAAATAAATAAAAAAATGAGAAAAGTCAATTTTAAGTTAAATCTGCATTTTGTCATTATAGTCAATGGCATGCAGAATGTAAACAATACCAGGGAGCACTGGTTGTCAAGGGGAAAGGGTCTGTGTTAGTGCAGTAACTATTGACTTACACACTGGGGTATGGAAATGAAGGGACTTATACTGAATCACAGATTTCTTCAAAGTGTCAGCTTGTACCTAACCGTGTAGGTGCAGCAATACAACGGTGCAAGTGTAAGAGCTGAATGACTTCATAAGGGTGTGTGTCATGCTTGCTGTAAGCTCAGTAGAGCTCTCTGGTCTGTGTTTGCCCTTATCTAAGCACAGCTAAGGAAGGGGTGTGTCAGATGTGCCTGAGCACTGTGTACATAGCCTAAACAGATGTGCGCACCATGTACAGGGATTTAAACAAAAAAAAAAAGAGGAAATGGCAGCACTGTTGACATTTGAGCACTAGGCATGCCACCTTGGGGCTTAAATAGGGAGGAAATGGGAAGGGGAAACAGCAGTAGGAAGGCAATCAAGGAGAACTAGCACAGCTGGCAGGTGGAATGTATCAGAATCAGCCAAATACACATGAAGCAGCCCAGCACACTACTATAAACTATGCAAACACCTTTCAGACTGTTTTTTGGGGAAACAGCAGTAGGAAGGCAATCCGGGAGAACTAGCATAGCTGGCAGATGGAATGTATCATAAACAGCCAAATACATATACAGCAGCCCAGCACACAACTATAAACTATGCAAACACCGTACAGATTGTTTTTTCCCACAAACTCTACACCACCGGTGTATACAGATGGGGGATTTTTAACTGGAAAAACTAACTCAAAATGTTAGAGGCTGCTGCTGCTTTACTCCATCAATATGTGCTACAGACTGAGGGTGGTAAGGAGGGGAATGCTGACAACCGACCCAAGTAAGGAGGAGGAGAAGAGTGCACAGGGTAACCTACCAGGGCCTACATGAGCTGGAGAAAGTAGAGCACTATATGGTGGACAGGGACATTCTACAGCAAATCGTTGAGCTGTGCCGGCTATGCCTCACACACATAATTAATACAGGGGAATCATTCCCAGTGGATACCAAGGTATGTGTAGGCTTAAGAATACTAGCCACCGGTACCTTCCAAAGACCAACTGGGGATATCCTGGGGGTCTCACAGGCATCAGCATCCAGGGTACTCCAGCATTTTATGGATGCCATGACACAACATGCCAATGAGCACATATATTTCCCCACTGCTCGTTAGGCGTTGACCAGATGTATGCATCTCTTCCACCATATAGCAGAATACCCTGAGGTAGTTGGTACTATAAACTGCATGCACATCCACATCAAAGCACCACCTGGCAAGCAGGGTAGGATCTACATAAACTGCAAGGGCTTCCCCTCCATCAACTGCCAGGTCATGTGTGATGCCCAGGGAATTATCATGAATGTGTGTGCTGGCAGCCCTGGAAGCTATCATGACTCCTACATCTGGCATTGCTCACAGCTGTATCAGGCATTTGCCAGGGGGGACATCCCATATGGCCATCTTGTGGGGAATGCTGGCTATGCACTGGAGCCGTGGATAATGACATCCATCGAAAATGCACACACACCTGAACAAGAACACCATAATGAGGCACACACACAAACCAGAATCCTAGTAGAGCATGTGTTTGGGATGCTGAAGTCACAGTTCCGCTGCCTTGACATATCTGGTGGAGCCTTGCAGTACTCTCCAGTTACATGTACACAAATGTTCATAGTATGTGCCATGCTACACAATATGATCCTGTGGAAACAGCTGCAGCAGGAACAGCACGGGGCAGGGCCAGACAGTCCCCCACCATTGCCAAGGCCAGCACAGGCACAGAGGGACTCAGAGGAGGAACATATTGAGCCTGCCCCTGTAGGCAGAAGGAGGCATGCCCAGTATGCCCATGCTTTGGCAAAGAGACAACGCATAGCACACACATTGACACTGCAGGGACTCAGGGACTGATACCTCCCTTTGACTTGCACATACAGTAAAAGGGATGCCAGACATGACACTACCTGAGCTTTACTATGTATAGGGAGTGTACTATGTGCAACCAACACAGTCAACCCTCCTCCACCATCCTCAATACTGGCCCAGCAGCAAGGTAAGTCACCCTTCCTATCAATTACTGAATGGTGTACTATGTTCTCATACTTGTATGTATGATAGGGATGCAAGCATGTAAGGGAATTGGGTGGCTGAATGGGATAGCAGCAGACAGCTATATGGGACAGCAGGAAATTCATAACAAATACTGGTGTCAACATACTAGGCAGCACTACAGAAGGTGACAACCCCCACCGAGTACATATTAATGTCCAAATAACTGAGGGTGTCAATAGGTCACGCACATGGATGTCAATGAGGGTCACATAGCCACCACCAGCCTCACCCAACAAGACCTGTGTAGATGACCATAAAGAAAGGCCAGGCTAAGGCCCAAAAATGATGGCAATGGTGAACAGCCCCCCACCATACCTACACAGACATTCTACAACAGGTCTGGCAGTTGTATTCTAGTTTTTAAGGGTAAGAAGTCTGAAACTTAAATAATGCCATTAAGCTCTAACATGTGTATTCTACTGATATGCCTCCTGTCTGCATGATAGGTCACAATACAATATGAAATGGAAGCCAACAGAGTAATCAAAATACCAGTACAGTCATTTCACATGTTTAAAGTCTGCAGGTGTGCACACCCCTCCACAATCCCACATAGAAATGCAGTAACAGATGGCCTGCTGCACTCTCAAATGGCCTACAGTCCTCTGGCAAAGGCCCATGCCTCACCCATAGTGCCAACATACGGAATGTCAGGGGGTCCCAACTAACAACGTAACACAGTAAACAGAAAACAAATGCAAGGCCCTGTTGACAAACACCAGTAGCATGCCTCCCCATGTCCTACTGCAAGGACTGTGGACCAGGCCATAAATACTACTGGGATAAAGGCCCAACTATAGGGGTACCTCTGAGATACTACTTACATAATGTTCGGAAGAGGAGAGAATAACGGGGGGGGTGTAGAAGCATGGATGTCATGGAGTGTGTGAAGTCTGAAACTCTAATGTCCACCCATACTACTCCTGACTGCAAACCCATGAATGAATAGCCACAAAACCACTTGTAAACCACAATGTGAAGTTAAACTGACCAGATATAGGAGTCTTGCCTCTGGATAACCTAGGTGCATCTGTACAGCTGAGGGGTATGGCCCCAGCACAATATGGCCGTTCCGTGAAGTTTAGAAAAGCACAAGAAGGGGATCCTCAGCCAGCATACTAACAAGGTGCTGGACCAGTTACACAGAACCAGCAGTCTATCATCTGTAGCTACCACTCCACAATGGCAGGTGTGTGCCAGAATGTGTAGTCTATATGCCTCAGAATATTGGTCTCAGCTTCATTCATCTTGTATTTCCCTGGTAAATAACTGTGAGCAAAGAATGATAACTGTCAGTAATTGATGACATGATATATCACAGTGTAAAACAGCACATATGTCAGAAAATCTACTACAGTACAAATAAGTATCAATGTATCAGTTGTAATCTCAGTCCTGTCAAGCGTAAAGTTGTGTGCGAGTGTGTGTGTGTGTGTGTGTGTGTGTGTGTGTGTGTGTGTGTGTGTGTGTGTGTGTGTGTGTGTGTGTGTGTGTGTGTGTGTGTGTGTGTGTGTGTGTGTGTGTGTGTGTGTTTCTAGATGAATGTGGTTGAGGCCATTCACACTCACTAAACTTCCTTACCCCTCCTTCAGTACTGCTGCTGATGTCACTCACCTTCAAAGATACCTTTGGACAGCTGTCCAACATATAAGCTCCATGGTGCTTGCAATAACTGTGCAATATTATAGTGTAGCAAACTAGTAAGGTAGGAGTTCCAGTCCTGGTCCTGGCAACTGTGTCAATGTGAGAGTTTGTGTGAGAGTTGGTGTGTATCCTTGTAGATACCTGATTTTGTGGTCATTCACACATACTACACTTCCCTTACCCCTCCTTTAGCACTGTTGCTGATGTCACTCACCTTCAAATATACCTTTGGACAGCTGTCCAACATATAAGCTCCATGGTGCTTTTGATAACTGTGTAATACTATAGTGTAGCAAACCAGTTAGGTAGGAGTTCCAATCCTGGTTCTGCTAACTATGTAAATGTGAGTGTTTGTGTGAGAGAGAGTGTGTGTGTCCTTGTTGAGACCTGATTTTGTGGTCTTTCGCACTTACTGCACTTCCATTACCCCTCCTTTAGCACTGCTGCTGATGTCACTCACCTTCAGATACCTTTGTACAGCTCTCCAACATATAAGCTCCATGGTGCTTGTGATAACTGCGTAATACTATATGTAGCAAACTAGTTAGGTAGGAGTTCTGGCCCTGGCTACTGTGTAAATGTGAGTGTTTGTGTGAGAGAGAGAGTGTGTGTGTCCTTGTAGAGACCTTATTTTGTGGTCATTCACACTTACAACACTTCCCTTACCCCCTACTTTAGCACTGCTCACCCATAGTGCTGATGTCACTCACCTTAGAGGTATGTTTGAACAATTTTCTACCTATAATCTCTGTGGTGTGTGTGTTATAAATGCAGAACAATGTAGTAGCAATAACTACATAGATAGGGGGTTTGAATCTCATTCCCGGCAAGTGTTTGCGGGTGTACATATGTCTACATATATATGTCTGTACCTTAAAGATTTTAGCCCTATTTACACCCAGTACACTTCTCAGTGCCTGACTTTAGCAGTCCTGCAGATATCATTCACCTTAGAAGTACCTTTTGGCAACCCTAAACCATGTAAGGTCAGTAATGCATGTGGCAAATGCGTAACATAATGGTCCGAAAAGATAGTTAGATAGAGGTTTGAACCTCACTCCTGTCAAATGTAAATGTGTGTGTAGGGTAAAATATTTTGTGAAATCTCTCACCCACTACATCACCCAATGCCAGTATTTACAAGGGCTGTTGATGCTCCTCACCTTAGACGTACCTTGGGACAAAATCCATCCTATAAGCTCCATGGCACAGCAATAAATATGTACCACTGTAGTAGCAATGCATAGCTAGCTAGGGTTTCGAAACTCAGTAATGGCAAGTGTGTGTGTGTGTGTGTGTGTGTGTGTGTGTGTGTGTGTGTGTGTGTGTGTGTGTGTGTGTGTGTGCGTGTGTGCGTGTGTGCGTGTGTGTGTGTGTGTGTGTGTGTGTGTGTGTGTGTGTGTGTGTGTGTGTGTGTGAATAGTAATCCCAGTGTGTTTGGTTGATGAATATCCCCAGTGGCTTTGGTTATTAGCAATCGGAAGTGTGTCCAAACCATAACACTTACCATTCTCCATTTTACAACAGATGCTGTAAATCAACATATACCTATGTACAACCCTCAGCCCTATAATCTGCGAGGCATATGCAATCACTGTGTTACAGACCAGGGATTTCTGTGCACATACTGTACCCTACCTATGACATGGTGGATGTGTTACCACACTACCATATCCCATGGTCATGCTGCAGGGCCACAACCAGGTGACACACAGATGCCTAGAATGGAAATGGGATGCAGCATGTGAGAACACATTCAATTCACCTGTTCATAGGTTCATAGGTTCATAGATTAGTACTAAGCTTACTGCCCCTGTGGGCCATTTTAAGCCTAGCCAATTACTCCATGTAAGAATTTAACCCTGCATCTTGTGTCTGTAAGGTGAACACCTTAAACATTATGCCAGCCCCCTCCCCATTGTAGGGGGAGAGAGGGGTAAAGCTGGCAATGAATGTGTTTCCAAGACTGTGGCAAATATCTGTTGTCTCAGGATAGGTATTAGCAATGTGCAGTAACTCGCAGTACTTGTGTTTAATGCTGTGGAAGTTGTTGATGTAACTGTCAAAGGCTGTTGTGACTGTCGTCAGTGTCTGCTGCATGTCTGCCATTATAGATGACTGTAGGGGATTCTTTGTCTTTGTATTGTGGCATCATTCTTGGTGAGGGCAAGATGCTGCTCAGGGTCAGGGTCATACCGGCCTGGGCTACATAATCAGAGAGCTCCTCTATGTCTCTTTTCATGTAGTCCAGGAGTGCGTCTCAGGTCATTCACGCCGGCATGGACAATGACGGAGTCATATTTGTACTTGCTTTGGAGTGACCTGAGTGCTTGTGTTATGTGGCGGATCCCAGCTCCTGACAGGCAGCTCACCGTTACCCTCTCTTTGTTCAGCCTGGTAAGCGGGACATCAGTGTGTCTGACTATAGAGTCAGCTATTACTAGTGTATCAGGCATGGTGTTTCGCCTTAAGGGCTGTGATTGTTTGGCACACTGACTTTGTGTACTATGTGTTGCAGGTGCAGTGTTTTGAGGTGGTGCTTTCTTGGATATCTGTTTTGGGAGCCTCTGTTGTTTTGGTAAGTTTTTTATTAGAGCCCCCGAGTATGTCTGTGTTATTATGTGTTTGCTTTGCCGTTGTGGTTGGTTTATGTGAGACTGGGTTTGTTGTGTGTGTGGTTACCTTCTCCTCCTGTCTAGTCTTGCTAGTCCTGTGTTGAGAGAGTTCAGCCTCCAGTTTGGCTATATAGTTGCATCTCTCACATGTGTTTGTGTTTGTTGGGAGGAGGAGAGGGTTGCCTGTGTACATGACACAATTGTAACATTGTCTCAGGATTCCCAGATTAACCAGCTGAACTGGAGAGGATGTCAGTAATATACCACTCGACATGCCAGAATAGTATAAGGGGGTGATGTGTAACTGGGTCAGAGAGAGGACTTTGAAGGGAAGTGGGTATTAGCATGGGTTGTAGGTGGATGTAGTGCTTACGTTAGTTTAAGGGTGCTTCACTTAAAAGAAAGGTTTTAGGAGCAAGTGCTAGGCTTATGATAAAGCGAATAGACTGATTTTGTTGAAAGTAGAGCTTTCTTAAGGGAAAAACTGAAGTGCAGACTTGGCGGAGCCAGGAATAGTTTAAGCCTGTTTAACCAGTGCTGCGCTATGCGCACAATCGCTCAAAGCCGTGCAAATGCGGATTTTAAACAGGGAACTTCAAAAGAGTTGGAAATGGTCCAAAACGACCAATTACTACAAGCTCTTGTGCTGAGGTCACTCTTTCAGGGACAGATAGGCTGCTCAAGGCTCCCCACTCCCACTGGTGAGCAAAGAAACTTCCTTCTATCCAAGTAAGGCAATGGACAAAACAGGAACTACACCACAGTCCAGAATACAGCAAAACCTGTATACTGGTCTAAACTAGTCGAGAAAAGGCAGGAAAACAAGGATTTTTGGGAGGGGGTTTGTTTTTTAGGTTAAAAAGTACACAGAAATGCAGGAAAAACAGTAATAAATCACTTACACAGGCTAGCGCACTTTAGTGGGTAGCCTCAACAGTTAAATTTAACAAACAAACTTTCGACCAAATGTAACTTAAGTGCAGATAATGTACAATGCAAAAAACAGGTAATAAAGCAGTTTAAACTTGTTCAAAGTAAGAAAAAGAATGTCTCTCAGGTAAAACAGCAAAAAAATACTTAGATCAGGAAAGTAGTTGCTTTTCTCAGTTCTCTGCTGCTAGCACCACTCTGCAGGACCACAAGGAGCTGTTTCTGAGTAGTATAGCCAGAAAAAATGCTCAGGGGCGGATTTTAAACAGGGAACTTCAAAAGAGCTGGAAATGGTCCAAAACGACCAATTACTACAAGCTCTTGTGCTGAGGTCACTCCTTCAGGGACAGATAGGCTGCTCAAGGCTCCCCGCTCCCACTGGTGAGCAAAAAAACTTCCTTCTATCCAAGTAAGGCAATGGACAACACAGGAACTACACCACAGTCCAGAATACAGCAAAGCCTGTATACTGGTCTAAACTGGGGAAAATAGCCAACTGCCAGTACAGTGGCCCAACACTTCTGGGATACATCATTTCCATTGCTGTGGACCAGCTCATACTGACCCCCGGTAGATGATGCAACAACCTTGACCAGTGGAGAGAGGGATCCAAAGTTGTGTTTGAGGCTAATAAGGGAGTCCAACAGTCATGGGACACCACCTTTTTCTGCAACAGTGTCCTCCTTCTGATGTACACTTCAGTAATGGCAGGGGAACATCACATTGTCTCCCAGTGTTTAGAGGACAGTGTCTGGGTTCTGTTGACTCTGGCTAGTACCATGCATTCATGTACCTGTTTGTACAGTGCCTATGTGTATGAATCCACAGTCATACATCTATTTACCATTGCCATGGGTGCAGTGAAGACATCCACCCCTGTTTTCATGGCTGCAAAGTCAGCTTTGGAGAGGTTTTGCAGGGTGGTTACTTTTGTGGGGGATGTGGCTGACATGTAGAGATCCATGGTGATTACAGCCTGTGTGAATCTCACCATGCAGGGATTGACATCTGTGGATGAGCAACAGTCCCATATATAAGTGGTCACCACTGGTCAAGGTTGTTGCATCATCTACCGGGGGTCAGTATGAGCTGGTCCACAGCAATGGAAATGATGTATCCCAGAAGTGTTGGGCCACTGTACTGGCAGTTGGCTGCTTTCCCCAGGTCATGGAGGGGTAGTTGAAGACTCATACTATGTCAGTGTTGCGTTGGACCATCATAGATGGCAGGGTGTTGAGGAATCTGCATTGACAGTCTAGGGACATAGATGTGGACACATAGCAGGCTATGGTCTGGATTGCACTATTACCCCAAGGCAGTTGTACCAGAAGTATCTCCAATGCATTATGATGGGATACTAGCCTGGAGGTCTTTCTATCCATAATGAATATGGAGACAACACTACATGTGGAGGTGTGGTGTGGTCCATGTTTGGAGACAGACAGCTGTGGAATGCATCATAGCCTGATATTGCAGGTCTGTTGTCTGCTGCTGTGAACTACCTCTCCATTACAGCAGACATGTGTCCTCCACTCCAACTGTTGAGTGACTGCATCCTGACAGTTAGATATCTACTGTTGAGCAGCATGACTCTCAGACTGCATACATGTTTAGCTATTATGGTGGTAATAACATTAGGAACACTGCCTAATAAGGCACCATAGGGGTGGCAAGACACTTAGCCAGTACCTGTAAACTCAGCAGTGACAGATGTAGGACATCTGTGGCAAGTCATTGGGTTCTGTCAATCATGTCATCCCAAGCAGAGATGTACTGGATCCTCTGAGAATGACACATTACACATAAGCCAATGTTGCAGTCAATAATCTGTTGATAGTACCACAGCATCATTCGGGGTGACAGCTGTACACTGCCCAGGGCTACTGTCACTCCTGCCTGGACCACATAATCAGATAGTTCAACCATGTCTCCAGTCATGTAGTACAGGGAGGTGTGTCCCAAGTCATTCACTCCCACATGGATACAGAGTGATACTCATAGTTGATGTGGAGTGCCATGACTGGCTGTGCCATGTGTTGGATGCTGGCATGTGATAGATATTTGGCTGTTACCTGCTCCATATTCAACTTATTGAGTGGGATATGTGTGTGACTCAGTAATGAGTCACCCATGATCACTGTATTTTGCAATATGGTTAGCCTTAGGAGCTTAGGTTGAGGGGCACACTGTGTAAGTTAAATATGTGTCCCTTGGCATGTGCCATGTTGTGGTGTCTAAATGGGTGTCTGCCTTGCTGGTCTGTGCTGTTTGGGTAACTGTCTATTGAGTGCCTGCAGGAAGTTAGGTGTGTGGCTTTTCACTGTATGTCATAGCTGTCACAGTGGGTGTCATGGTGAGGTACATGTTCCACATGGTGTGGTGCAGGTGTTGATCTTATCCTCTTGACCTTCTAGTCCAGTCTTTGCTGGAGAGTGCATATGTCCACATTGGGTGATATATGGGTAACACTCACAGGTCTGAGTGTTTGGAGTTTAGAGGAGAGTATTGTCTGTGTACATGAGGCAGTTGCAATAGTGCCTTAGAATGGACACCTGCACCAGGTGAAAGCACAGATAACCACCCTTCAAACATGCCAGCAGGGGTGGGCATAACTAGTAAGTACTGGGGCTACATCTGTGATGAACGAGTACTACTGATGGCTCCCAGGTATACCATACTTCTTGATACAATAACCTGGTAAAGTGCCAAGCCATAATGCTATATGAAGTGCAAGACAGAAAGAACTAGCATGATGTATGGGTGGAACAGAAGGCAGACTGTCTGCCACCTGAATACTTTACCACAGCTGTGCAGTCATCAGCAGCTTTGGCCATGTGGAAGCTCAGTAAGCTCTGTAGCACATGCAATAAATGTGTAACACTATAGTAGACATACCTAGATAGGCAGGCATTCTAATCCCAATACTGGCAAATGTGTGTGTGAATCAAGTACTGTCTGGCTTATACCATTTTTGACCTGTGTAGTACCCTTTACATTTCCCTTCACTCCAATTTAATAGTCCTGTTGATGTCATCCATCTTAGATGTACCTATAAGCTCTGTGGCATGTCTGATAACTACGTAGCACTGTAGTAGGAATACCTAGATAGGCAGGAGTTCGAATCCCAATACTGACAAATGTGTATGTATGTGTGTGTGAATCATGTACTGTCTGGCTCATACCATTTTGACCTGTGTACTACCCTTTACACTTCCCTTCACTCCAATTTAGTAGACCTGTTGATGTCATCCACCTTAGAAGTACCTTTGGAAGAGGTGGAAATGTATAACCTCTGTGGTGCATGTGATAACTGCATAGCACTATATTAGGAGTACCTAGATAGGCAGGAGTTCTAATCCTAATGCTGGCAACTGTTTGAGCATGTGAGGATCATATCTTGTGTGGCTTATACCATTTTGATATGTATACCATACATGACTGGTGACCACCTCCCACTTCCATTACTTTATATAGTGTGGTAACAGCATCTGCCTCACATGCAGCAGGTTAAACCATTGTACAATCCTCTGTACAGCTGTGTCTGGAATATCCATATGTTTGAAACCTATACATGGTCAGAAGTGGTCTGTGTGCCTTAACAATGCCCATGTATGTGATATTATAGCCAAATAGGCTACAGTGAGTGTACTGACATATATAGCAGCATGAGGTAGCATACCTGACTGAAACATCATGCTGATACAACATCTGCCACCCTCACAGGTGGCCAACCTTGTAGGTGCAATACATGAGCCCAGATGCTTTGTTTCACAAGTGAACTATTCCTGTTATGGGTCACATTAAAGGCTGGAAGAGGTGTGGACTGTCATATTGTGGTCCTAATTAGTATGTAACAAAAACACCTTGCATTTTAAGAGGGGTGTGTACGCAATTTATAAACACTGTATACCACTAATGTGTCATGCATGGCCCTACTGTAAGCCATTTGTCCAGCACAATATGCTGGCCTCTGTCCAGACATCTTGGCACTGACAACTTGAGCAGTATGCTACAGGAATGTTAAATTCATGTCAGATAGGCCCCAGTGGTGACCACTGTGATGCAATACAGTTAACCCCAGCAAAAGTGAACATGCACAACAAGCAATATAGCTATTGCATAAAGCAATATAGATATTACTGATGGTTGTGTGAGTAGTAAATTGCATGCGCTTCACATGCCTGGAGTATTGCCAGGCAACAACAGAACAATCTCATACTCATAAGCTCCAGGCTGCTGTCCCATATGCAGACCAGAGGGTCCTAGGTAGTTGTGAGACGGAGTTATTGTCAGCAGACTCACATGTGGCCTTGGTACAGGATGGATGCAGCATGTCTGCACATCTACAGTACTAACCACAATAATACACAATGTCCTCTCCTCACCATAGCTGTGCACCTCTGTGCCTTAGAAAACCCCATCCACAACTGCAATTGGACCTGACACACTCATGTAGATACAGTACAGATACATGTATGTCTGATACATTAGTGTACTAATCCCCACTGGGCCCTTACCTGCATGCTCCTTGTCCAGTGTGTGTGTGTGTGTGTGTGTGTGTGTGTGTGTGTGTGTGTGTGTGTGTGTGTGTGTGTGTGTGCGTGTGTATGTGTGTGTGTGTGTGTGTGTGTGTGTGTGTGTGTGTGTGTGTGTGTGTGTGTGCAACCCACCTCCACAATGCTTCCCTCAGCATCATGGCTTGTGCTTTAGGCGTGTGGCTCAAGTTTGGTGAGGAGCCCCTTGGTGGGTGTCAGTGGGGACTGGATGGCTGGGCCCCCACCTGTGGCTAGCTGGTCCCTTGCTACAGCAGCAACCCATTGACGGGCATGGCAGTTGAAGTTGGTGGCCAAATGCTACGCATGCTCATAAGTTCTGCTGTGCAGGCCAGCATCATTTACCCTGTGGACCACACTGTTCCACACGGCAGTCCTCTCCTGCACATCTTCTGCTCTCCGTCCAAATAACAGGGCATAATGTCCAATCACATATTAGGTGATGATGTCAGTTTCCCCAACAGTGAATGCTGGAAGGCGAGCACTGTGCATGTTACCTGGAAGACATAAACAGGAAAAAGGTCACATGACCTCATACGGTTGCCAGAATGCATATCAACAGTGGATATTACTTACAGATAATCCACACTACACCAAAACACTCCAAGCTATCATGGTTATAGCAGCTTGCATTACACACCTGTCCCTGAGCTATCTTATTTCCCCCAATGTTGGACACTTGATTGCATAATCCCCTATACTCCATTCATTTCTGTGTAGAGGGTTGAAAGTGGGCATCTTCCACGTGGATGGTGTGTGAATGGTGGCAGGTCTGTGTTTGACTGTGGTGTGTGATGGAGCTTTGAGCACATGCCTGAGTTTATATAGGAGCAGACAGTGATGTTATTATGTCCCATGGAGATATGCTGTTGTTGTCATCAGTAGGCAATATGTACACGCTCACCACTGCTGATGGGAGGAGTGTGGTTGATGTGCATATCCCCCTGCACAACTGGGGTGGACAGGGTGGCGATGTTCCCACCTAACCTGTGTGATGCAGGTTACCTATATCCATGGCATGTGTGTATGAGGTGTTCTTTACCCCCAGTACAGGGTGAATTGTGTTGTTTCCTCTGAGACTTACGAAATATGTGGAGACACAGTTGCAATTGTCCTTGGTGGTGTGGATATGTCTGATTCATAGCCATAGTCCGCCTTACAGGAAGTCAACTGGGAACTTACTTGCTTGCTCAGATATAGGTGGACCTGCTTCCAAACTGTTGCCTGTACCTATGTGTCCCTGTACAGCCAATGTCGCAAACTATTATGTGGTTTGTGTATTGCTGCTGTCCACCAAAGGGGATTACTCTACCTTGGTGGAGGCTGCATATACAGGTCAGGTACTACTGTGTCCATATAGCTACAGTGGATATAAAGGGTACACACCCCTGATACACTGCCTGGTATTTGTGCAATTGGAACATGACACCACAATAACTCATTATATAACAATTCCCACCTGCAGTGTGACCTAAAGCCTGTATAATTCAATTGAAAACATAACAATCTGGTCTGTGAAAACATATGGAAATAATACTCAGTACAATAAGCCAGTTGAATGAGTGTGCACACCCTTAAACTGATATGTTGTGTATGCACCTCTTCAGATGGTTACAGCATTCCTCCGTCTTGGTCTGGACTCTAACATCATGGCACATCTTCACTTGGCAATAGTTGCTCACCTTCCTAGAAACACCTTTGATTATATTTTAATGGAATTGTACAGGTTAGGGGTCGCATAAAGAGAAGAAACATTATGAAATGATCTTCTGTGGTCTGATTGTCATACAGCACACATACCTGGCATACTAACAGGGGTGTGTACACTTGTGATATCCACTGTATATTGGTGTTGATGTAGCTGGTAGTGGTAGGCATGGACAGAGGGTCATAACACAGATGGACACTTCTCTGATTAATACCTGAATATCATGCCTACTCTAGTACCCATATAACTGTCAGGGCATTGCAACAACCAGTAGCTGTACACATTTATGTCTGTTGTATGCAATGACACTGATATTACACACATGTGCAACATGCACAACCTATTTACCTGACTGCTTGAAACCCATGTGACTAGTTTTGTGCCTTCCAGATGAACATAAGCATACATGCATGTGCTCAGGGGATACCTGGTATACATTTCTGTTGTATGTTAGTATGGCACACTGTATTTACAGTCTTGCTGCTCAATCATACTTCTCAGCCTGTTACAGCAGAACATTTGGACAATGGCAAACATAAATGGGTGTCAAAAGGGACATCACTATTGATACTGTATTAATATAGCTGCACCATACATTAGTACATTGATTGCACAGTAGGGTTTTACATCACTGTGATAACCTGGAAAATGTCCAACTACTCCTACATTTCTAAACTTTGGAACTCAATCCCTCAACACATCCTAAATGCTACCAACCTACACCAATTCAAAACTCTGCTCAAATACTACCTCACTAACAACTGGCTCTGCTCCAGCACCAAGCCAGACTAATGCCACATAAGCCCACATCAAATTTCATCCTCTAAATTTTATAGTCTCCATTTATACCCCACTCCCATTTGTTAATACCACCTATCAGCTACCTACAATAAGAGTATAATTTGATAATTTCTTTTCTTTTGTAAGGGTATACATATGTAACGTATTAAAGTATACTCAAATGATCAACTAAAGTTTATCGAAACCCTGTTTCGGCAGACACAATTTAGCAAAAGTGCATATTATCGAAAATACACTTTTGCTAAATGGGAAATGGGAAATTAAAGAAAGCATGCAGTTTGCATGCACCGTTAGTTGTAAATCAATGTATAGTGTTAATTTACAACTAACAAAGCTATTGCTGACATCGTGGCACAGTGGGGATAAGAGAATATTCCCTTTAACCCACTGTAGTGCAACCTCAGAGTGAGAATAATAAAGTAGGGGGTGAGGGGTGCAGGGAAACTTGCCCCCCTGCATAACACTGTTTATTTTTTTTCTTTCATGTTGATT
>NC_056734.1:141766808-141774308 GCF_019279795.1 Protopterus annectens | reverse complement strand
GTGGGCCATCACAATGTTTGCGTAACTATTTGCGCATGGTGTTCCCATTGCTACACCATCACACTGGGCATAGATTTTCTCACAAAACATGAAAACATTGTTCTCTAAAACTATTTCTAAAAATAGACATATCAAGTCTATCTGTCTAGAGTCCATGCCAGAATGAATATTCAAAAATTCATTTACAGTATCCACACCAAGCTCATTCGGTATAATCGTAAATAAACTTGTAACATCTAAAGTTACAAAATAGAATGAACTGTCTTGTGGCAAAGGTTTTAAGTACTCATAAAGATCAATTAAAAATTGTTTACTATCTCTTAAAATTTGTTTCCTTGAATCAACAATCGGTCTTACAAAATACTCAATAAATATTGACAATGGTTCAGTGACCCAATTTCGACCTGATACAATGGGTCTCAAAGGCGGTTGCTTCGAATCTTTGTGAATTTTGGGTAGCCCATTTATTATCGGAATCAATGGATAATTAATTTTCAAAAAATTAAATAATTCAAATGTAATATATCCGTTCAATAATAGATTGTCTAACATCTCCGAGATCTTTGAAACTTTCCTCTCTACTATAGAGTCATTAATGATGGAATAAAACTTCCTATCATTGAGCAAAGTGAACATACTTTCTTTATAATCATTGGTATCCAAAATTACTAATGGGCCACCTTTGTCAGCTGGTCTCAAAATTATAGAACTATCTTTCTTCAAAATATTAAATGCTTGTCTTTGTTTAAAATTCAAATTATTTCTCCTACAATTCCTGGCTTTTGTGTTCGAATAATATAGCTCATGTAAATCTTCTTCAACAAGTTTATTAAAAACATCTAAGTATGGGTTTAATGTTGGTACATAAGTACTGGGTGCTTTAAAGACTGCTTGTGGCAAATTCTTAGTAAGTGAATTTTGAAAATCAACTTTCAACTGGACATTACGAGTAAACATCTTGGTGTCAGTAATGGTGTCTGAAATATCACTAGTACATGAGGGAATAAATGACAACCCTTTTTCTAATACTTGTGTCTCATATTCAGTTAATATTCTACTTGATAAATTATGAATTAATGATTCTCCACCCTTTCCTACATTCTTTTCAATGTGGGACCTGTGTGCTCTCCCCCAGAGCCTTTCCTTTTCTGTCTGCCACGACTGAAAGACCTCTGCCGTTTGGCAACATGAGGTGATGCTATGGGGAAAGGAGTATGTTCATTATTAATACTAGTGCGTACATTGCGTAGGCTATGATTTTTCGGTCTAATTACTGGAGCATCAATTACCTCTTTGTTAGAAATATTGTTACAAATGCCATCTTTGGGGGATACACACAAAGGTAAATTATTACCTCCATTATCAATGTTATGAATAATTACAGACTCAACTACTGATGGTCTGTTAGTTCCATTATTACCAACAAACAAATCATTAGAGTCCATATCCCTAGTTCCTGTAGATGTTATATTCTCAGATACAGTCTCATTGGATACAATATTAATTGATCCTGAAGTTACTGGAGAAATATCACTGCCATGACTCTTAGTTGCTTTATTCAAAGGTTGATTAATAACTGTTCTAGGCCAAGTGAATACATGGCCTGCCATAAAATCCCTTGTATCCCTTGAAATGTTACTCTTCTTCTGTTCTAAAAGTCTTTTTTCAAAGATTTGCAGGTTGTCAAGTATCCATTCCATACCTAATTGTACATGCGTTTGTGGATACTTAGTTATAATGTCCTTCTGCGGCACAGTTACTGTATTTATTAAAGTGTCCTCTTCCGGATGAAAAAAGTCAACTAAAAGTTTCATATAATTGAAACTAAGCTCTAGATTCAACTGTTGCCATTTATATAATAGGTCTAGAAAGGTGTTATCTGTTGTAGGCATTTTCAAGATGCGCAGTCCGCGTGGTACAATTTTTCATGTCAAGCATACTTCAAAATGGTAGTGCTGCAATTGCATCCTTTTTAGTTTAATTAAATTCAATTCCAAGCTATCCAAAGCTTCCGTTAGCCCCATAAGTTGAACGACATCATTGGAAGCAGTCTCATCACCTTCCGATACCTGATAGTATTTGTATACACACACACACACACACACACACACACACACATATATATATATATATATATATATATATATATATACATACATATATGTACACCTCAGTATTTATTGGTAATATATCTATATATTGTTGTACACATATATGGATCTCCCTACATATCTCTATCTCTGTCTCTCTCTATGTATGTTTCTATTCATATATATATATATATATATATATATATATATATATATATATATATATATGTTTATAGAATTGCACATTGTCTCTTCCCTATTGTAAACTGGCTGTAAAGAAGGGTATGTTTGAGAAAACATCATTAAACCATATACCAGAGATGGCTTACTGGTAAATTGCAATGGCTATGGTGTGTAGGGTTCTGGGTTTAAGACCTATAAGGGCTGTTCATTTTGTTGCTAGGCAGAACAAGGACTGTTGGATACAGAGTGGTTAAGGCAGTTTTGAGCAGCTTTGAGTGTATTTACACAGTTTTGCGTGATGGTAAGTGGTGCTAACTTATGGTTAAACTAATAGGGGCTTACTTCATGTAGGCTTCACTTACCAGTGTGCAAATCTACTTAGCATTTACACTTAAGCAATGCCTAAACCTGCTAAGCATAGCTCAGCCCTCGTAACTAGTGATCACATTCCACTCTGATAAAATATCAAGGTAATGGCATCTTTAATAACTGTATTTAGTTCCCTGTGCATAACATACTTCTATGGGCTGTCATTACAGTAGCAAGGGGTGTGAGTATACTGTATGGGACATCTGAGTATATATGGGTAGTACCACAGTCTTTTCTCTGTATTTCTTTCATACATGGGTAGTATCCCAGGTTATATGCAGTCACACTTGCATGTTACACCAGCTACAGTACACTGGTTGACAAAAATAGTTTAACACATATTGTGTCATTATGTTAATACTTTTAACAGTGCTTTTCCAAGTAACAGTAGATTGCAGAATGTAGTACTGGAAGCATACACCCCTGCATGCAAAGCTGGACTCTGAGTACTGACTATCTTGTTCTTGGTGTTTGAGCTGTTTGTTTATATGTATCTCCTGTTGGATATTGATCTGATATATTGATATTAACTGTAGACTACTATGTTTTTTGGACATGTCATTGAGGATAGCTGTCATGTAGTAATGGCATACTTTTCAGTTTTAGGCGTGTATCTTTCAAAACATTCATCCTAATGCATAACCTGTTAGCTATCTACTTTCTGTCTGTCCTCTATACAGATGTGCAGATGTCAGGTATTGCTACAGCCATACCACAATGTAGGCACCCACACTGTATTGTGCTGGGGGTCTGGACACTGCTGTTAGTTCCGACATATGGGACATTACTTAATGTGGACCTTGCCCCTTTTCCTTCCTGTGTGAGGAACATTACAGAGGTGGTGGCCTACCGATTCACATACAGTATGCGGCAGTACTTCACAGGACAGGACATGTGGAGACAGTCCACCAACATGGGGGACATATCCCCAGCTGTATGTGTCACCTTGCCTTCATCCACAGCTCAGGTGATCGACACCAAGAAACTGACCAGGTTGAATGAGCACGTATGACCTACCCTTCATAAAAGTAAACTGTGTGGGATCCTGAGCCTGCAGATTCCCATATCCCTGTTTATTAGGTGCATGATGATGCATTCCATAGCTTCACAAAACAAACTTGTCAGGCAGTTAGGGCAGTATTTCCCAGGGTCTGTAGTCACACCTCGTTTGTGGAGAGGGATGACTGTAGCAGTGCACAATTCAGTAGGGACAAAGCCTGAGGTGAGGCTGTGCTTGAACAGGGCACACATGTGAGGTACCAGGGCACTCTGTAGTTCATGTAGAACACAATCAGGGATATTGTCAGGTCTCACAGAAGCTGTATTCTTGGCCTTGGACAGTGGTGTTTTAACCTGTGCTGCAGTAATACTGGGTGCCTGGCAGTGTACTGATATTGTGATTGGTCCTTTGGGGGGTGAGGGGTAAAGTGTGCACTCAAGATGCCAGCCAGTATATTGGCATTATTTGTTGCCTCTGTCTGAGAAGTACCATTGTCTAATAGCTCAGAACAAATCTTGGTATTGCCATGGAGATTCTTTACATAACTGTATGAGGCCTTGTTGTTGTCTTTACTATGTGCCCCAATTCTGTTCTCACAGCTAACATTGTAGTATTTGATGAGGGATCTCAGCTTTTAACTGAGGCTGATAAAGGTTTATTTCCAGTCTTGGGATTTCACTTTAGTCCATATCGGTTCCCTCCCTCTGTTGTACTGGTTCTTTATTGCGGGGGACCACCAGATCAGCTTCCTTTTTTTTTTGGAGGTGAGGTTCCTGTCTGTATTGGGTAAGGTGCTGTCCATGCATTTATGTATGTGTTCATAGTGCATTGTTGTTTGATTCAGCTGTCATGCAACTAGTCTCCATTTGCATGGCTGCAATGAGGTTAGCCACCTCTGTTTTTATGAGGCCATATTTAACTTTGGAAAGGCTTTAAATTGTGAATGCCTGTGCAGGGGGTTGGGAGGGCTGTGGATTTCCAAAGGTGATTCATTTGTGTTCAGATATTATAACAAGGGAGGATTTCACTATTGGTGTAGTGTAACAGTTGCCCATGTTAAAAAGGACCAGGTCGATGTGATGGGCATGTATATCAGTACATGAGTACCTTTCCCAGTTAATGGTGGGGAAGTTGAAGTCAACCAGTATGAGAGTGTTAGGTTGGATACTAATATGCTCCAGGGTGTTTATGGACATGGAGCGTGAGTCTTGAAACTTGTTTGGGGACCTATGACAGGCTACAACCTGAACCACTGTCTTGCCCAATGTTAGCTACGCCTGCAGGATCTGTAATCCATAATGTTGGTCTACCACTCTCGAGGTATGTGCATCTTTAATGAATATGAAAATACCACCATCTTTGGAGCTTCAGTCCAAGTTCTGCAGCCAGAAGTTGTGGAATAAATTATAGGCTGGTACTGCAGGGGTGCTTCGTGCTTCCTTTAACCAGGTCCCTGTTACAGCACAGATGTCATTGTTCCCCATTTTAAGGAATACTTCCAGTGAGTGCATTTTCAGGTTTAGAATTCTAGTATGCAGCAGCATGACCCTCTGATTGCATGTCTTTGTAGCTGTCATATATTTTGGTATACTTTATATATATATATATATATATATATATATATATATATATATATATATATACACATACATACATACGACCAAACACAGAAAAGAGGTGCTCGCCAAACCAAAATGTGGTGCTCGGAATACATATACAGTCCAAAAACCAAGAAAATCCAGCACTCGTGAATAAGTATTCAATAAATGTTCAAAACCCTGTAAACCATACATCAGGGTAAAAGGGACCCAAAAAACACACTTAAATAAGTGTATCCAAACTTTTAATCAAGTAGAACAAACATTCAGGCACCTTACATAGCGGCCATTCAGCTTCTACAGCACAGACAGGTGACTGGTTTTGCCCCCGGCATCATCAGTGTGAGTTAACATTGGAACAACTATAAACCTTTAAATAACATAGCTCCTGTTATAGTTAAAGGGACAGAGACAAAAATAATATATCAAAAAACACACAAACAAAAAACTTACTTAAAATATACTTAAATGGCACATGCAAAAACTAATCATGTATATATGCATATGTAGTATACACATAAACATACATACAAAACACATATACATGTGCACACATATAAAAGAGAATTTGATACCAAAAGTACAGCACACGAATTAAATATTCCCAATGGTCATTAACAGCAGGTTTGTATAAAGCCCCTAGCTTTACCATCCACATTCTTTCTTTCTTATCTAGGATATCATGCTTGGTTAAGTCAGACAGCCTATTACCTTTCAGTGCATCAGTCCTAACAAAAAGGAATTGTGCTGAAACATGTCCTAATCTATGTTTGTAAAGTGCACTTCTTTGGTGTTTATAACTTATGTCACTCAGGTGCACTGCAATTCTATTCTTCAAACTTCTAGAGGTCTGTCTGACATAAAATGCCCCGCACTGGCAAACAGTCATATATATTACCCACTCAGTACGACACGTTATTAAATGTCTGATGTTAAAAACCTTAGATGTATTAATTGATGTAAATTACTTTGTCCGTGATACAACTCTACAATAAACACTGTTTCCACAGGCATTTCTACCACTAGGCGTATCATAATACCCATTATTTTTCGGCCAATCAATCATCTTGTACCATGAGAGTGATTCCCCAATATTTCTACCACGTCTATAGCTATAGGAACAATTGGTGTCTAGGCAATGGTGAAAGAAAGGGTCAGATTTTAACACATCCCAATATTTGGCAACAACCTCTTTGATTTTAAAGATGTTACTACCATAATTCATAATAAATCTAGTTTTTGAACTATCCATCCTGGTTTGTTTGATCCCATCATCCTGTTCTGTATTCATGTCTCTACTTTTAAGAAACATCTCTCTTTTATAATTTGATGCCTTAGTTTGTTCCCTTCTAATATTATCTCTGATTACCTCTTCAAACAAACCTATCACCCATTTTTTCTAACTCAATTTTATATCCAGCATCTTCACTACAGATGTGTCTTAGCCTCTGAAATTGTGATCTTGGTATATTAGAAGTGGTATGCTTAGGGTGACAGCTACTGGCTTCTAGTATTGCATTTTTAGTGAAGGGTTTTCTATACAAACTAGTTATCATACTACCATCTGTTGCCTTGGTTATTCTAACATCCAGAAAATCAATATTGTTGACTTCAATCCTATCAATAAATTTAAGTCCAAACTCATTGGAATTCAAATATTTCACAAATTCAGACCATTTCTGGATAGCTCCAGACCATATGCCCCAACAATTGTCCAAATAGCAATGCCAAATAATCAGTTCTTTTTTAAATGGGTTCATGTCACTATATATTATATGCCATTCTATATACCCCATAAAGTGGTCTGCATAAATTGGGGCAAATGTAGCACCCATGGCCATTCCCTTCATTTGTAGGTAGCAATCGCCACAAAAATAAAACACATTGTGTTCCAGCACTAGTTATACTAGAGTAATCAAGAAATCAACATGTCTGGAAGAATACATACCATACATCTCAAGCCAATGTTTAAGTGCCAATATACCCCCATCATGTGAGATATTCGTATAAATAAAGATTGAACATCCAGGGTACAGAGAAAGGACTCAGAAGTGATTTGTAAATCATTCATCAGGCAAAGGAAGTCATTAGAATCTTTTAATCTGGCTCTGACCAAATTCAGTAGTGGTTTTAACTGATGTTCTAAGTATACTGACAAGGGTTCTGTCAGGGAACCTCCCCCCAAACTATTTGCCTACCCAGAGGGTTTTCAACTGTCTTATGTATCTTTGGCAAAATATAGAACCTGTGAGGTTAAAGC